>NC_052475.1:22763051-22839972 GCF_009730915.1 Dioscorea cayenensis subsp. rotundata | reverse complement strand
CTCATTCTATGTAAGTGCATCAACATTTCCACTTTGTTTGTGGACCTTGCAGCATTCCAGGATTGTAATTGAATCTCTTTACCAGGGTGTCTCTTGCCCTACCTTGCATAGATGTGCCAAGCACACATTCTATGTTCAATGAAAGGGAAGAGATCCCTCACTGCATGGATAAGGCCCTGTTAATAGGAAAATAACAAGACAAAATTTAGGTCTTTATAAGTCAGTATATTATGAGAACAAAATAAATACATCATGCCAAAAAACTTTGTTAAACTCCATACCTTTTGCATGTCACTAATGATGGACCACCCAAGGCCATCCCTAAGTTGCAGATCAGAGCTTAAATGCTGAAGAAACCAACCCCATGTTTCAGTTGTCTCCTTGTCAATGATAGCCCAAGTTATAGGGAACATTAGGTTATTTCCCATCCCTCCCTACTGCCACTAGCAGTTGACCCTTCATCAATCCCTTTAAAAAGCACCTGTCAAGGCCTATAATATTCCTATAACCTTGCAAAAAGCCTTCTTTAATTGGTGACAAACAAATGTATATCCTTTCAAAAACAGGGTAATCAAAACCATCTTGTCTTTTGGATACAATAGATACACTACTCCCGGGATTGGCTTCTTTCAACTCCAATGCATAATTATTAAGCACCTTGAAATCCTCCTTGTACAGCTTTTCCAATTATCTTAAGACAATGGCTTTTGCATTCCTGCACACCTTACAAGAGATGAACACACCCAACTCTTTTCTAACAAGGGTCTTCAAGTGTCTGGGTCTTATAAATGGCATCCCGCATATCACATCAAAGAACTTGTTAGCAATTATAGTTCTTGTGACCCTCCTATTCTTCGATGTTCCCAAAAGGCAAGAGTGCTCTCTTACATATGTCTTCACAACATAGACCCTTTTCCCACTGCATCATGCACAGTAAATCAACCATTTACAACCCTTAGCAGTGCATTTTGCCCTGACCCTTACTTTATCATTCTTTACATATTGAAATTCAAAGCCTTTCTTGATGGAAAACTGAACAAGCTCACGTTTAAACAAATTTAGGTCTTCAAACCTCAAGTCCAGGAAGAAATCTTCAAGCGGGACATTGGGGTCATAATAATTATTGTTAGACCTATGCCTTTTGGCATCATCTGCATCTGACCCTTTGCTCGTATCTTCATAACTGCCAGGGTCTGATGAATCCAAATAATCACTCTCATGACACTGAACTTTCCCATTATTCCCCATTTGATACCCCAAAGTGTTATCATTAGGACACCATTCCTCATTAGCATTTCCATAATTAGCATTTTCCTCATCATTCCCATCTGTAAATGCATTTCTTAACTGAACATACCTCCTGACCTTATTCCTCATCTCTCCTCATCTTCATCTGAATTACAACTCTCAAACTGAACACCCACAAGCCCTTCTACCTTATCTTTGCTAGAGTCACTCATCTCTGTATCCTCATTCTGCTCAGCCTCCACATTTTGACCATCCAACTCATTCTGCTTAGCTAACTCATTATGCACAACATCCTCATTCTGTTCAGTAGGCACTTGAACTCTTGGGAGCTCCATTTGATGCATGCCTTGTCTATTACATTCTCCAGCAATTGTGTCTCCACCATCACCTGTAGTCTGACCATCTATAACATTGATATCTTTAATACTACAATCACTAATTTATCCACCATCTTTAGCATTCTTTCCATCCCTCATAAATTCCGGAACAGACATTAGGATTTTTGGCAGCTTCTTTACAACCCTTGTTTTCCCTAATTTCTACATAAATATCAAGAACCCCTCCTTTACTTAGTTGTCCAGCCAAATATAGCATAGAGTGATCATTTATCATAGGTAACAATTTCCCTCCATCATCCACATATGACATGGTCACACATTTGTCAATGTCATAACCTAGTTCCTTCATGTCCCCTAATAGATCCTAGTAATAAATTTTGTCAGGATCCACTGCAAATTCACTAACACTTCCATTGACATATGTGACATTCTCTCCTCTTAAAAGTCTTCCTCCATGGTGATACTTAATAAGATATGCACTAGAAGTGGCCATGCTATACCAAAAGTAACCATATTCAATTATAAATGAATGCATGCATGAAATATGGAAATAAATAAATAAATAAATAAAGATAGTTTAGGAGGAGAAAATCCATGAAATATTCTAGTTTAGATAGAATACTGACAATTCACCAACAAAAAATTATAACAAGACAGCTAATACAGATAATGAAGTGGATAAAAGACATTGATTTCAATCACAAACAAGAACAGAATTAGCATTCCATAAATTAAAGAATGAGTGCAAACAAAACTCTTCAACAATGAACACATACAAGGGCCTCTTGCAATGCAGGATCAAATGCAACACAAAGGGCATAAACAACATAATATAATCTTTGCATGACAGAATGACTAGAAATACCATAACTATATAGAAAAAAATATGAAATAATTGCAGCAGAACACGAAAAACATAGAAAATAAATAAATAAATAAATAAATAATACCCACTCCTAACCTAGGAATTGTATAAATTGGAAAAAAAAAATAGAGTCCTTTGATTTCTATTGAACAGATAACAACCACTAAATGGTTTTCCTCGTTATGTGGATTACCCTTAGAATGCTCATAATTAATGGCAAGAAGCTAACCCTCACCTAAAAATCGACAGTGGGAACAATTGGGGGTAATTGTTTAGTCAAGAGTCCACAATCGCACGCCGGCGTGAGGAACCAAAGCAATGGTGATCGTGAGAGCGAAGACGCGCGGTGGAGAAGCACTAATTGAACGAATGTGAAGAGAAGGGAAATGTGGGCCATTAGGGTTAAAAATGGATGCGGATTGCCGGATCTAAACCTGTTAAGAAATTATATTTAAATGTTTGTCCCACATGAAAATCATTTGTTTATTCTTAATTTAATACTAGAAATGCCACATTGGCTAAACAACATTTCTAACGCCGGTTGCCGTTGAACTTACTTTTTCCATTCTCAAAAGTACGGGGACCATCTAAGGGTAATCTGGAGTACGAGGACCAAAAGAGAAGAGAGAGAAAAGTACATGGATCGTCCCAGCTATTAAACCTTAAAGTTGCTATAAGTGCTTGTCTTTTAAAACATATATGCTTAGAGCCGTTTGTTTTAATTTTTTTTTTTTAAACTCGGTTTTTTATTTTTATTTTATAATATTCTTTTAATTTTTATTTTCTGCTATGATGTTTGTTAGAATTGTTTTAGGCATTAAATTTTAAAAACAAAACCAAAAAATGTGGTTGTTATAACTTATAAAATATTGAATCAATTCATGTCTAATGCATTATTATGATAGTTAAATAGTTAAAAAATTAAATATCTTTATTTTGAGTATTTAAATGGTATTTTTGTGGATTATATAAATGTTATAAATATGCATTGAATCTAGTTTTAAGAAAAATTTTATAAAAATATATATAAGTATAATTGTAATAAATTGTAGTATGAGCATGGTTGTCAAAACCGACCGCCCGCCGGATCGAGTAAAAACCGGGAACCGACCATAAGACCGGTCCGGTTACCTCTTTTGACTCGACCTTATAATAACCAGGCCAAAAATCCCGATGAACTGGCGGTTTGCTCAGAAACCGGTGACCCGACCGGATCAAACTAGTTAAAAAAATAAAATGAGGGAGCCGAAAGTGACGGCAAGAGGGGAAAAACAGGAAGAGAATGACGGTGGGAGAAGCCGATGATGAGAGGAAGTGAGGCAGCGGGGGTGAAAGGAAAATACAACAAAAGAAAAGACCGGTGGCGGTGAGGGAAAATGAAGTGCAGCCGAAGAGATAAGGAGAAGCCAGTTAGAGAGAGAGAAGATTGAATACTAGAATAGTGGAAGATGATATTTTTATTTATTTATTTATTTCTTGACATTTATGGGTTCAATGCGAAAATTGTTATGGATTAAATTATAAAAAATTTTTTAGGTCAAAAATGAATATTTGTGAACAGTGTGGATATCATTTGAAAATGAGTAGTTCAGATAGAATCGAAGTTTCGATTGATCCGGATACTTGGGATCCTATGGATGAAGATATGGTCTCTATAGACCCCATAGAATTTCATTCAGAGGAGGAACCATATAGAGATATCACGAGAAAGGATGAGAGTCCCGAGAGAATTATTTAGTTTTTTTTAATATTTTATATTTTAAAAAATTAATGATATTATATTAAATTAAAATTATAAATATTAAATTTAATTGTATTTCTAATATTTTAAAAATAATATATATAATTATATTTTTAAATATATTTAATTAATTGTGTCTTTAATTATTATAATATATGTTATATTATTTTTATCATTATTAATTATTATAATATTTTTTTAAATATTTTATTATCGACTCCTGTTCAACACCGAGTTGAATCCATCGACCCCTAATCCCCTGGACTTGACCGGGTCAATGCCCGGACCTGACAACCTTGAGTATAAGACTTAAATGTAGCTATAAAAGCTTATGTTTATTCAATGACTACGTATGGCCTCTGTGGAGTCATTACAAACCTGACCACTTAACAAACTTCTAGATTATGGCTAAGAAATTATTCAAACTAACAAATCATATTTTTAAATATCTGGTGACTTGTCTTGCATGGCAGAAGTGGGACATCGATTGAGAACATGGATAACCCAATTGACTGCTTCTGGCCAATACTCATTGGGAACTCCTCATGCACTAAGCATGTATCTCAACATGTTCATTACGGTTCGGTTTCTTCTCTCTGCAACTCCATTTTGTTGTGGAGAGAAAGCTAGCAATGAGTTGATGACCAATCCATTTAAGCTGCAAAAACTATTAAACTCAAAAGAATTAAATTCACCACCACGGTCAAATGTGCAAAAAACTTATATATTTGCATGACTTCTCTACCAAACTCTTGAATCTTTTGATTTAGCATGAAGAAAATAAGTCTACATCTTTTCGACTATAATCATCAATAAAAGTAATGATGTACCTTTTGTGGCTGTTGGATTCTGGAGTAATTGAACCGCAAATGTCTGAATGCACTAACTGCAGGGGTCTTGAAGCTCTGCATGCACTCTTCTTTGGAAAAGGATCTCGATGTTGCTTGCCTACAATGCAATCTGTGCATAGTGTAGAAATTATTCTCGAGAATTGGCAACTATCTTCCTATATGCCAAAGTTCGCAGCCCTTTTATGTTGAGATGACCAAACCTAGCATGCCATAAATCTGTGGACTTATTTGAGGAAGCTTTAAAACAAGTTGATTCTGAGACAGTAATAAGTACAGAGGCTAGCAATACAAACATGTGATTTGCAGACATCACTAATTGCATAATTAGACCTCTCATATTATGATAAATCTTACAACAACCTTGTTATAAATCAAGATAGCCAAATCTTTTCCTTGAAGCTGTCCAATGCTAAGCAAATTATTTTTGAGAATAGGAATGTAAAATACCATAGTGATGACTTGAGTTTTGCCTTCGATCTCCGTTATAACATTTCCTTTTCCCATGACTGCCAATGTTGAGCTATTTCCTAGCTTCACTGTTTATCTAAAGAATGATCGAGCTCAACAAACATTTTCTTATCTCCACTCATATGGTTGATGCAGCCTGAGTCTAGAAACTATATCTTCTCACGTACAACACCTTGAGTCTCCGTATAAGACATAAGAAGCATCTCCTGACTCTTATCGAGTTTTGTGTGTTCAACATAATGGGCATAATTAGGGCACTCATATTGAAAATGTCCCAATTTGTGGCACCGATAGCACTCAGCAATGCCCTTGTTAAATGTTTTTCCTTGACCCCTTCCTCTTCCTCTAAAACCACCACGACCTCTGCATCTACCACCAAACTTCTCTTCTTCTTTTGCTCCAGATCCTTCACCTCCTGTGACTTTCAATGCTTGTTCCTCCAAACTGTGCTTCTTCAACTTTTGCTCATGAACCAATAAAGAACTCTGTAGCTTATCCACAAAGAGACGGTTGATATCTTTGGTTTCTTCGATTGAGCACACAATGTAGTTATATTCTATGAGAGTGTGCGTAGAATTTTTTTCAACAATTTTTGCATCCTCTATTCCTTCCCTGGCATTTCTCATATCATTGACAATTATCATGACTCTAGAAAAGTAGTCATTAACACACTCACTAGGTCTCATCTCTAGAATCTCAAACTCCCTTCTCAACTTCTTAAGTTGAGCCTGTTGAGCTCTGATATTTCTGCGTGTCTTCAGGATATTCTTATTAATGGATTGAAACAAATAATTTTTGGCTCTCAGGTCCTTCAGTTTTTATTCCTCCAAATTAAGTTCTCTATGGTGCTGCAGTGATTGTCTCCAAATCTTCGCGTTCTTCATAGCCATTCTCTACCACACTCTAGTATTTTTTGGAGCACAATAAATTCTCCATCAACAAGGCCTAGTAATCATAGTCCTCATCAAATAAACTTAGGAATACTCAGAAAATTATTGCCATCAGCCATCATTCTTGGCCTCTCCTTCGCCTTTGTCCAGTATGGCTCTCTATCTTTCCTTCGCAATATTAGACCCTTGAAATGTCTCTGATACCACTGTAACAAATTGTAGTATGAGACTTAAATGTAGCTATAAAAGCTTAAGTTTATTCAATGACTGTGTATAACTTTTATAGAGCCATTACAAAATAGAAAACCACTAAACAAACTTCTATATCATGGCTAAAATTAATCAAATTAACAAATCCTATCTTTAAATAACTGAAACTCCAACAATTTATATCTAAAAATCTTAGTATCTCTATATGCTGACATGCTGTGCAACCCTGATCAAGGTATAATTTATTTATATATACTATTTACTATAAGATTTACAAAAGTCAAATTCTATTTGGTTTACACTATAATAGATTAAAAAGAAAAATTAATATATTAAATTAATAATTTGTCATGAATTTTTTTTAATGTAACTGGTGTATTCATTTTTTCAAAAAAATTTTTTTAATGTTTCATCAAAACAGTTTCCTGCAATTCTCTCAAAGGAAAAATGAAATAAGATTTCTAAGAATGATTTTCTAAAATGAATAAGTAAACATATTTTTCAAAAAATTTTCATTTTAATTGAAAAGAAAATAATATGCCTCACAAATATACCCCTTATATTATTGTACAATATTACTCAAGTATTTTATGCGCGTGCTTTGACATTTTCACTCAACTGCCTAGGTTTCTAGAAACATTTAGCTAGCTAAATTACACAATCATGGAAGGATAGTTGAAATACATAAAAATTTAACTTCTGGTATAATAATCACAACATCTTTAAATGATTTTGAGAAGAAATATAAAATGATAAGAGTTTAGAAACAAGAGACATCAATTCATGTGAAATAAAATGTCAAGAAGACTAAAGATTTTTTTTTTTTTTTTTTTAAACGTTAATCTTCAGGCCCTTCACGTGGAAGAACTTTGACAATATTGAAAGGCATTGACAAAAGGGAAAAAAATTGTAGCTATTTGAAAAATATGAGAGTTGCTTTGGTGGTTTGGAAACTTAAGAGGGATTATTAGATCATTTTTTGTTTTATATATATATATATACATCAGAAAAAAATTGTACCTTTCTAGCCAGAGTTTAGTAATCTTTCTCTAGCTGATTATTACTTCTAGAATGTTATACGTTATAATACACAACCATAGAAATATTTTCTTTTAGTTTTTTTTTCTTTTCTTTTTTCTTTTCGTATGACTTAAGACAAACACCATCAATGACAATTTCATCATAGGAGAAGTGCATGCATGGCCCAAGCGAAGTTTCAAAGGTCAAATCATAACACGCAATAGAAACGTGTATATTTTATGATACTTCATTCACAAGCATAGAAATTATATACATATATATATATATATATTTACACGTTAACTGAATCTTCGTAGAATTTGAAAAGTAAAAGTTAAAGAGATACAAACACAATTTAATATATCAATAGTGTACCCAAACCTTGTACAATAAATAAAAGCGGGTGGTTGGATTCACCGAGTTTTATGCATCCCACTTTTAATAAAACATAATAATACTATTTATTTACATAATGTCATTGGATCAAAATTTTTCTGTCACAGTAGAGACTATAATAAAAATTATTGTATTGAAATCTAATGATTCACAATAAACTTTAGTACATATTGGTTCTACAAATATTGTTACATTAGCGGAAGACGAGTCATCATTTGCTTTTCATATGATTTAATACAAATAATAATAAATTAATGACAAATCCATCAGCAGACAACCGCATGACAGTGTAAACAAACATACGAAATTTCTTGGGTCAAAGTCTGAACATAGAAAAGTGTACATCCCCACGTGTCAAGAGTCGATTGGTAACAAAAGTCAAGGGTCAACCCAATTTGTGGTTCAGTTAGGGCAGCAAAGTCCATTATGAATTCCTCCTCCTCTTCGATCATCGTTACAAATACCACTTGAAATCCCTCCCTTTTTTTCTCACTTCTCTGCTCCGTTAGCTCCCCATCGAAAAAGTAAACGATGAAGCCATTCACAGCCTTCATCGTCCTCGCCTTCTTCACCTTCTCCCTCTCATTCCCCCTCCCATCCAACGGACGCATCATCTCCGCGGATGATCGCATGAACGCTGATCTCCCTGTCGACGATCGATCTGAACAACGATTCACAATCTCCACTGGCGAGATGCCTCATGCGGGGCCGTTATCTGGAGATCGATTCATGCATCTCCGGATCCACCGCCCTATGAACCATCACGGCTTTGGCCACGGGCCCCTCTTGATGCGCTCACGCCGCGGATGCCGCCATGGTATCTCCACCATCCAATCTGACGGGAAGCCAATCATGATGCCTTTCGTGCTGCGCCACGGCGATGGAGTGAGATCGAGGCCGTTGCCGGCGATGGATACCAAGAACTGGGAGCCAGAGAGGGAGCAGCAGCAGCAGCAGCAGCAGCCTATGAAGAACTGGGAGCCAGAGAGGGAGCAGGAGCATCAGCCTATGAAGAATTGGGAGCCAGAGAGGGAGCAGGGCATGGGCTTGGCTAAGTGGTTTCGGGATGTCGTCGGCCGCTACTGAATGATCAGCCCTATGCTGCACGTGCTTTGCACGTGATGGTATTAGATATATATATATATTGGTATATGTGACAGAGTGTTTTTCCTTGTTTATAGTTACTGCTTATGTGTATGTATAGGTAAATGAATAAATAGATCCATGGATGGATCTTTGTGGTGATAGCTAGCTATGAGATATTTTGCTTGTCATTGTATTGATGTTATTGAAATACAGATGTTTAATTATGAATAAAATGCCCAGTGGAACTTCCAAACCGGTATTATTCATTGTACACACCGCATATAACGAACACTAGTACTAATGATAGTGATGAGCAAGCTCAGAGCCTCAGACATGTTTATTATAACATGAGGCAGAGAGATAGATAAAACGAACAAACAAAACAATCAGAAAGCATTAGAGCACAACCCTGAGGCTGGAGATCGTGCAAGCTCTGCACATGGCCACGGCTCAACTTCGGAAGCCGTTCCGCTCACATGCATGCACTTCCAAGACGTGTACCGCATTTTAATGCCCCAGAACTTCACATTATAAAGACATATATGGGAAAAAGGCGAATTCTTGATCCCTTCTATACTCCCCGGTTGCTGCACATTAACACCCCAAACATTTCTTATGGTCACTCCATTCACTACAGGCAATGCTTTTAGATTGAACTTGTTGTCAGGATGGTCACCCACATTGCCAGCAATCCTCAATCCTTTCCTGACAGTGTTCATTCTCACATCCATGAACGTTATGTTCCTTATGTAACCTCCCCTGCCCATATTGGTTTTGATATGTATTCCAATTCCAGTGTTGAAGATATCAATGTCCTCTACTAAGACATTTGAAATTCCACCAGAGTTTTCACTACCAATAGCAATGCCGGCAAAGGGTGAGGAGCCTGTTAGTCTTCTAATGGTGATGCCAGAGCTGGGCTGGCCGTAGAATATGCCGTATTCATCCCACCCACTCTTGATAGCCACCAGATCATCCCCTGTTGAAATGTATGAGTCCTCTATGCACACGTTGGTGCTGGAGTCTGCATTTGATGTAATTCACACGGTGAACAAACAAACTTCAGATTGAAAATCAGCAGAAATTTGATGATTACCAGGATCAATCCCATCAGTGTTAGGAGAATCATGTGGAGCTAGAATTGTCACTGATTTAATCACAACATTGCTGCACAGACAGCAGATATATAGATGAATCAGAAAATTAACATCAAATAAAAACAAATGCAAATGGCTGAACTTTTGCTAATCTTACCTGCAATAAACTGGGTGGATATTCCAAAATGGAGAGTTCAGAAACACAACATTAGAGATGATAATATTTCTGGAATGCATGAACTCCAGAAGATGTGGCCTTGTAAAACGAAGTGATCTTCGTCTCCACATGTTCCACCATACATCCCCTTGCCCATCAATGGTTCCATTCTCACCTATCAAAGTTAAAAAAAAAAAATTATATATAAATTCCTAAATAACAGAAAAAATTAAACACAAATTACCTGTTATTACAACATCACGGAGTCCATTCCCATGAATCAAGCTCTTATATCTACCCCCTGGCAATTCCCTCCCTCTCCCATAGGATGGTAAAGGATCCATCAGCGGCCAATTCCATGCATCCTAAAACACAATTCCATAGCAAAAGATTCAGAATTCACATTCTCAAGAAGAAAGGATGAGCAGAAGGAAAGATAATTAAGTTCATACTCTTGTGGCCTTAATGACAGCACCGCGAGCAAGAAACAGAGTCATATGAGAGGTAAGGTTGAAGCTGCCGGTGAGCCACACACCGGGAGGGACGTAGAGCGTAGTACCACCGCGTCGTTGGAGATGCTCTATTTGGTATATAGCCTTCCTGAAAGGCCAAGTGTTCAATGTGCGACCATCTCCGATAGCACCGAATTCAGTTAGTGATATAGTCTCCGCACGCTGCCATGCCGGCACTTGGCCAGAGCACGTCGCCTCCCATGCAGACACAGTGCCACACAGCAGCAGTGGTAGCAGTAGTATCACTAAAGGTGCCATCTTTGAGACAATGAGAGAACTCCAATGGTGTCTTTTGGGTTGAATGGAGTTGAAGAGATGAAGACGAGTAGAGAACTCCAAAAAGCTATCACCCATAATGTTTGGTAATCAGAGGGGGATTTTGGAATTTTAAAGTAGTGAGAAGGAGTAAGAATGAAAAGTGGAAGGAGAATCTATAGCTTACTGAAGTTTTCTTATTTTGTTTACATTGAAGCTGAAAGTGAGGGACCAATGGAACCTAGACAGCAAAAATGTTAAAGTTATATTGGTTACATATAATATAATATATAGGTGTCTTTTTATATATTTATTTTATAAATGATGTAAGAAAAAAAGGAACCAATCAAACCAGCCTTGGGCACACATATCCTGCCAACAAAAGTTTTAACAGGTGGCTCATGCGAGCCTTGCATTAAAAGGATAAGATCCCTGCTCTCATACTAACAGGTGTGTTTTGTATGTCATCCCTATAACCAGAAAGCTCAATAAGAAAACAAGTTCAAAGAAAGTGTTTAGCCATGGACTCATTGCAAAGAGTTTTTCCTCTTCACGTGAGGCAATTGGTCAATGAAACGCACTAGATGATGACAAGAATGCCTGAGTTGGAGCTTGGAAGAGCACATGTGAGACTCTGCATGCATGTGAGCAGCAACAAAACAGTGGTTAGTGGGAATGTAATGTGCTTGCTATTAGTTACTAGAATGGCCGGGAAGTAAAACAAAACCACTCACCTAACTATTATTAGATGCACTAATGGTACCAAGAGTATTATATATTCTTCATTGATTCTAAGATTTTCTACAATGAAACATTGAGTAAGATACAGTGAAATGCATAGAGGCTTGCTATGTTAGCCCATGCATGCAGCACAATTCTTTTTCTCAAGACAGGCTGTTTCCCTTTACCTTTCCTGTTAAAATAAAAAAGAAAAAGCTAGCATGCATCAAATGTTGACAAAATTTTAGATCAATGGTGATGGAATATAAAAACCCATTAAAGAAAAGCACTGTGCATGCGCACCCATTACTAGCTCCACTTCCTTGTATGTTAACTAGTCATTATCCTCAAAGATAAAAGAGAGAGAGAGACCATTGTAAAGGTCTCACAATACATTGCATGCATTTTTCCACTTACAAAAGGAAGAGTGACCATCCTTGCCCATACTCGCATGCAATTGCTAACTAAAGTTGGGTTGGTTTTCTGTCTAGTTATTATAAATTTAATTTGGATCCATTTAATTGCATTTTTCTGATAAGCT
This sequence comes from Dioscorea cayenensis subsp. rotundata, assembly GCF_009730915.1. Taxonomy (NCBI): domain Eukaryota; kingdom Viridiplantae; phylum Streptophyta; class Magnoliopsida; order Dioscoreales; family Dioscoreaceae; genus Dioscorea; species Dioscorea cayenensis. Next base: position 22,827,577 of record NC_052475.1, on the reverse strand, counting down.
GTCAAAAAACGATGTATGAATTTATGCAGTTTTGGCTTCTAACAAGTGGCTTGTCTAGGATGAGATATGTTCCTGTGAGTTGTGACCACATCTAGAACATCTCTATGAAGTCAAAACAAAAAGAAGAAGGTACACTGAAGCTCCTTTTCTAGAGTAAGAGAGACCGCTCCCACAGCCAACTCTGGTTTCCTGTGTATTCAATGATAACTGAAATTTTTATGCTTTTTTATAAAATTAATATGTGTACAGTGTAAAATTATTATTATTATTCTTTTTTTTTTTAAAAAAAGAACAACAAGTGCCTAATCAAGGGACGGACACGTGGGGAAACACACTCTATGCCACAATGCCCTCATCTTAAGTTGGGCGAGGATCAAACTCGAGGAGCCACACTCGAAATCCAAAACAAAAAGCTCTACTGCAGTGATTTTGGTCTAATCGACCCTAAAAGTTCAGTTGACACAATATAAAATTATTACCCAGTACATTTATATCTTTATCATATGTGAATTTTAAATTTAATCTCAAAATTTTTTAGAATAAATATCTTACATTAAAAATCCTGATACCAACATTTTATTAATCCATTATTTCTTCATGTATTTAGAGCTATTTAACTTGGTCTCTTTTTGTCCATTATTTTTCTAAGCTAATTGTTGAGATTAGGACCTTTTGGCTGGCCCTTTAGCATTAGAAGGTCATAGGTTTTTTTGTTTTTTTATTATATATGAGCTAGATTTTTGTATTTCTTTTACAAAATTAAATAAAGAACATAAGCCTTCAGACATGGTTCATCATTTATTAATAGCTTCATGTTGCTGTTCTATCATCCTTCTACTTAAAATTTTTTTAAATGTCTTATCAAGCTTTTTATTTTTTTTTTATTTTTTTATTGAATAATGTGGATAAACAACGAATTTATTAAGAAAATAAGAATAACAAATAACAAACAAACAACACAAACAGCCAAATAAAACTACAAAACAGAAACAAAGACAAAAGGACGCTACACTAGTGGTGTAACAGTCTACTACAGACAAAAAAGAGAGAAAAAGACAAGAAAAAAGAAAAAGACAGACATCAAACATGAACGAAAGACCCCAGCCTAAAACTGAGAAGACTAAGTACACCAAGAGACTATAAAGATCAACTCAGTCAGTCTAAGAAGGGTCACTCCTGGGGCTGTGGATGAACCGAGCTTTATTTGATAGTATAAATCATGCCCTGAAAATCTTTATACATATAGAGTGTGAATATATTTTTTTTTTACGAAAATAAATAAATTATATTATTTTAAAAAAATTGAAGTATAAAAAAAACAAAACTAAAGATAAAATATATTACACAAGAAAATTTAATAAATGAATTACATGCCCACTGGAGATGAAGTCACATAGAAAACTAACAGAAATTAAAGAGAACAAAGACCACCTACTCTACGAGAGGAAGATAAATATAATATTAATAAGGGGGTAATAAGTAAAAAAACTGCAAATTTGGGTAGTAGTGGGTACTGTCCCCTCTTCTCCTCCGTCGCCGCCTCCCCATACTCCGGCGATATCTCCCTCCGGCCACGGCCTCGTTTCTAGAGAGATGGAGGCGATGATGAAGAAGTTCCGGCAGAAGTATAGAAGGGCCAGAGACGAGATGGACCGGTGGGATGAGCTTCAATCCCGTCTCGTCTCCCAGTTCGTCAATGCATGCTCCATCATCGACCGATTAGAGGTCTCTTTCTCTTTATTTTTTTGGTTTTTTTCCCTTTTGAACTAGTCTCTTAATTGGACTTTTTCTCTCTATGAATCACTATTACTGTTTATATTTGAAGTTTATGAGAAAAATAATGAGAAAATGATGTCATATAAGACCACCATTGTTGAATTTGTTGTTTGCAATTGGGGAATTCATTCTCATATAAAGTTCACTTAAAGTTGGATTTTTTTTTTTTTTGTGAAATTTGGAGAAAATGATTGACTGTTTTATATTGGGGAAAATTTTGTTATAGTTGTAAAGGTCTGTAGTTCATGCATCTATCTGTTGAATATGAAATGGAGCTGCTATAATGATATAATTTACTTTTTTTTTTTTCCTCTTTTAGGTTCTTAGGGATACAAAAAATTATGGAATTCTAGGATCTGTTAATGGGATCAAAGAAACACTCCTGGGGAAACAGATGGAAGCATTGGAAATGATATTTTGTTCTATGAAAGAAACAATGTAAGTAAGATTGGTTTTCATGGTTCAAATTTTTTTCTTTCTGCCCCTAAGAATGGTTTGTATTAATTGTTGGTATTTTTGCTCCAGGAAAAAAAAATCTGATCTTTGCGAATTGTTTTTTTGCCATTGTCTACTGCAAGGTTATTTTTCTTGTCAGGGATTGATGTTTCATTGTGCACTTATCTGATACCTAAGACCAACTATAGCCTGTGTGAATGAGAGTCAATTTCATCAGACATATATATGGCTATACTATAGTCTATAGTACGTGGGGAAATGAGTGAAGCACAATTTATAGTCACCTACCATTGATCAACCTTTCTGAAAGCTTTTATTTATTTATTTATTGATGGGGATTTAAATATGTATCATTTATGAACACTTGATTATCATTTTATGAATATAGAGTATTCTTAATATTGAATTTATACTCAATAATATTGAGAGTTAACCTTCTAGCTTTCTAGCTTATGTGATCATTCTGTCCCTTCTCCAAAATTTAAATAGATCATTGTCGCTGGGATTCTAGTATCGTACTTTGATGAAGTCCATTTTACTTGTTGAAATGCATTATTGTTGGCCGTTTTATCTCATATATTTAATTTCTTGCAAGTGTAGTGTATTTGACTGTAAACAATGTGTTGATAATCTTATCTTTTGTGTTCAATAAACATCAGGAAAGAGTTTTATGGGACTGTCATGTCTTTTGAAAAGATTGCATCGGATGGGAACCAACTCTTGAGAGGGGGATCAATACCTACAGCTCAGAAACAACTAAAAATAGGCATCTGGCCAAGCCTTGAAGAATGTGTGGATGGTCTCCGGACAATTCATGAGATGCACCGATCTGAGTATAATTTTGATTTAGCTTGATAAATGCTTCCTTTTGAATTGAATGAAGTGCTATTTCGTTATTTGAGAATATTATCATTCCTTTATTCCTTCAAAAGGGCATAACCATTTTTACATTAACTTCCATTTCAGTTCTCCATCCCCCCTTCTATATTGGTCATTGTCATATATTGCTCTTCATTGATGAATTGCTCATGACCTTTTTGTACATTACACTTAGTATCTTGAGTTAATTAAGGGAGTAGCTCATTGCTCGGTTCTATTTTCTAACTTTTCGTGCTTATTAGAATATGTTAAGTGAAAAAGTGAGCTTCAGCATATCGGTTTTCTGATCCTTTTAGAGACACTATCATTCATTATGACTAAAAAAATTGTCTTATTCACCTTGACCTCCAGTTTAATTTAGTTGCAATATTGCAGAATGATTTCTGTATTGCCATTAAATCTATCCCCAAACATTCACTTCCATCAGCAACAAATTATGATACACAAACCTATCTTTCTGATTCTGTTTCCTATTTTCATGTATATTTATTTATTATGCCATTACAAACATGTTCCTTCCAAGCTAACAGTGATATGATACATTTAGATTGGCAATTAGATATGCAGCTTCTGTGCAAAATTCTAAGTGTCCAAGTTAGTGTAGATTTTTTACCAACTTCATATGCTGAATGTTATGTAAAAGCTTCTTACTGAAGTTTGCCTTGTCAGGTATCTTCTCAAATCATCAATTGTTTCCTCATTGACATGGATGTGTAGGTGGGTTAATCACTCTGGTGTTGTTTTGCTCTTCTGAAGTTTCTTGAAAGTTGCTTGCTTAATTGTGATTTAAAATTTAAATTCAAATATAACAATGCAACATTTTCCTTTGTGGCTGCTAGCAGATGTAGGTGCATTTCTTGATTTTTCATTATGAAGACTTTTTTTAGCCAGAAATTGTGCCAACCATTTCTTCTACAATGATTTGTAAATTATACAGCTAGTCGTATGTTAACCATTTGAAATGAAAAACAATGGGGAAAGCTTGCACTTGAAGTACAAATTAGTTGATCCATTATGTTCTAATTTGTTTAGAGTATCAAACTAATCAGTGGAAACACATAATGTCATCTTTACATCTGTGGAAGATTTTATGTTTAACTAGCTGTTGTTTGTGATCGCCTTAAATATTGTGCTTTGCAAGTGGCCTTTGAGATGGTTTTTCAACTATTTTGCATCATGTATTGGATATTTCTGCAACAGTTTTCATATTATGCTAGCGATTCTGTTTCATTTTATTTTGGTTTAAGTCAATGGTTGCGATGAAGAATGGCTTTTGTAGCCTGAACTGAACTAATTGAAATATGTTATTTAATATATATATATATATATATATATAAAAACAAAAAGAATGCACACTGTTAATAATATTGTGTCCCTGGCATGTCAACTTCTGATTAATACCCTTCTATTTAGCCAGGATCCTTTTGAGCTGGCAGAAAGAGTTGAGTAAAATGCATATTCTTTTAACATAATTGTTATCTTGTGTTATAACCCTATTGAATGTGTGCTCCTTTCTGCCTGCTCCATTTAGGTCTGACTGTTTGTTCTCAAAGGTTCAAACATCATTGTTTTTTTCTCATTTATTACCCTTTAAATTCTTGCATCCCATCCTGGTAAGTGGCTTTCTTGTCCTGTCTCATCTCCTCTTAATGATGTTCCCCTTTCTGGTCATTCAACTATTATGATGTCCTGTTTGTGTTGTGTTTCTAATCTTGCATTGGGTCAAACATTGATGACAGGATGCAGGCCTTTGTCCTAACTGTATTGTGCCATGTCTTTCTTTCTCCTTGGAACATGTCACCTCCATAATGACTGGTCACATTTCATCCACCAATGTGATAGCGAGATAATTATCTCGTTTGTTGCTTCATTGATGTTGCCATATGAGTCATGCACTTCACGTTATAACGAAGATTTTGAACAGGAGTGTATTGGTCCTGTATGCTAATTTTCATCCTCTTTATTGCAACTTTCTTGTTGTCCTGCATCCTCCAATAAATTCACAAATCACACCGCAATCTGAACTGTCTCAATGCATTTTTATGATCAACCTAAGAGACATACATTCACTTCAAGCATTCATCCTGTTTGTTTAGTGTATTCTGAAATGGAAGTTCTAGTTGCCAAATATACTTTTGGGGAATTGTTATGTTATTTGAATTGGTGAATGACCAGTGATTTGCTGTTGTTCAGTGCCAGTGATATCGGTGCACTTCGCCAACTATTGATGGACCAGCCCAACATTTCCACAGATGAAGGTATGGAGCGAATGTTTTTATATCCTAAGTAGAAAACTGCAAGATAAGTTTCAATTCTCTGATGTCTGATCATTTATTATTATTCTCTGCAGTGCAATCAATTTTTGAGATAATATTTGCTGAAGAAATCTCTTGAAAATCCAATTCCTTCCTGTGCTTGTAACTGAATGAAGAAGAGTAAAGACCAATTTAATCAACAACATGATACACATGATCTTGCAATGTTGTCCGATTATTCCAATGGACAATATTCCATGTATTTTCATGGGAGCACAAAGGAAGATCAGGTAACTGCTGCAAAGCAATCTTACAGAAGAGCTTGTGGTCAAATATCTTCCAAACATATGTGCATGCTTACATACATATATATATATATATGACATTGAATATGGATGAAATTTAGGCTGCAAAAAGAATTTAGCAATGGAATTAATAAAGTCGAAATTGTTCATACAATTTGCTCTAATTATGTACTCAATACATAGTTCTAAGATATATGCAGATTGCACATACTGATAAATTTTGCAACACCACAACTTCACCTTATCTTTGCTATAACTCTATAATTTTCACAATGGGTTAGCTTTTTTCTTCCTTTCTTCTGTTTATTTCTTTTCCTTTTTCTCTTTTTTAAAAGTAATAAGTTAGTCCTATTTAGAGCCTTATTATTCCCAATCAACTGAGGAACTTCTTTTCCATTTAAATAACAGCGAAAGAAAAGACATGACTTCTGATGGATCTCTTAGTGAGTATGATGCCTTTGTATCTTTGGGAATTGAAGACACTATTATTGGATATCCTTCCCCTCTGTTTCTCAATACCTACAAAATAAATAAATAAATAAAGATAAATATTCAAATTTTCCATTTCTTAGATTTAAATTAATATACATACCTTAAAAGCATCTTCGTCTGTTCTATCATCACCAATATACACTGGAATAGCATCACCATCATTTGCAAACCCTAATGTATCAAGTAGATATTCTAAGGCGCGCCCTTTGTCCCATTTTATTGATGGTCGGATCTCAATAACCTATTTGTCAAATATATCAGTAAATTTTTTAATTAAAAATTTAAATAGCAATGTTTTGATAAATATTAATAAGGATTTCAAATTTACCTTTCTGCCCCTTGTTAAGTGCAATGAAGGGTATTTGTTAGCAATTTCCACCACTTGTTCTTCAAGCACACCCCAATACTGTAAAAATATATGTACACACTTGAAATAGATTTTAATAAATACTAATTCAAAAGTAAATATTTTTTTTTCAATTACTTTGTTAAATAAAAATACATGCATATACGTACCTCTTCATCGACACGCCGAAAATGTACACTTACACAAAACTTATTATTCTCTATCATGATCCCAGGTATTTCCTTTGTCTGCTCCTCCAATTCGTCAAATATCTATTATATTTTGAACAAAAATCAATTTATGCATTAAAAAATAATTTTAAAAAAATCAGAGATTATTGTTTACTTCTTCAATTATAGGTAAAAACTCTTGAGCAGGTTGAAAAACCACCACTTCATTGCCCTGCAGGCAAAAGATCAAAAAAGTTAATTAGTGTTAACCATGTTTAGCATTGACATCCTTAAAAATGTCTTTACATATTATGATAAGGTGTGCATATATAAGTATATACAAAAACATGAATCAAATTTGTATGTAAATACTATAATTATAATGTATTATAAAAGTATACTTGCAAATATGCAAAATTAAAAAGAAATAAAAAAGTTAAAAAAGCACCTACGTTTTCATCAATTGCTTTCTCATGGAAAGAGGAACTTGCATTCTTTGAACATTTGAGAGGTGCCATTATATCCATTCCATGACTTCCCACATAGTACAACTCGTTTAATCTAACAAAATCATATACCTGAAAAATAAATAAATAAATAAATAATAAAGCCCTTCAAAAGAAATAATAATTTTATAACAAAAAATATTAAAAACAACATGCATAAATATTAATATATATACCTTATCTCGTCGCCTACCACTGACGATGCAAGTTGGGAAATATTGTGCTACTTTGCTTACTGCTGAGCGCATCTAAAAATCATCGAAAAAAAGAAAAAAAAAATGAATGAATAAAGTTAAATTTTTGTTTTTAATTTATGTGCCTTTATTTAAAAGATTAATAAATATTATTGTGATAGCAAAGTAAGAGTTAGTAGTGATTTACTCACAGAATCAGACATGAATGCACGATCAGGATCATCTACAATTGGTGATAGAGTTCCATCATAATCTAGAAAAACAACTAACTTTTTCTCCTTTGCAATGCTCATCATTTTATCAAATTTATTCAGTGCTGAAGGATGTCTCATCTACAAATTTTTCCCATCAATTTTTTTAATATTCATATAATGAAATTAACAGAGTTTCTTCAGAGTTTCATATTCAAATCTAATCTATTATGTAATAAAGACATGGAATTTGAATTTTTTTTTCTTTCCTTTTCTGCATGCTAAGAATTAATGCAGCAAAACAGAAAGGAAATTTCATTCATAAATATTAATTTATGTGAAATGCTAACCATTTTGACTTACTTTCCATTCATTGTATGCATCTTCTTCTGCACTGTTTTTATCAGTAGTATCAATGCTAAGATGATCATCACTTTGTCCTTCATTAGACGAAGAATTTTCGGTGTTTGTGATCACCATCTGATCTGCGTTCTGATCGTAAATTTCTCCGGCGATCGATTCAGTGACTAGCTGTTCTTTATCATTACAGTGTAAACCCATCCTTGAGAGAAATCCTGCATCAAAATACAAATGAATTAATTGCTAAATATTCAGAATATGCTGTATATTTCCACTGCTTCACTTGCTGATATTTCTTGTTCAAATGATTAATTTTTCATCAATTCACATACATTTAGTAATAAACTTGCATGAAATATGACCTCATAAAATGGACAAACAAAATCTAAAGTGTCTTGATAGACTTGAATGTCATTTTCACTTATTTTCCAAGAATTTTTCATGGTCACACATGTTAATCATATGGTTTTTCATATCTTCAAGTTGACAACTCTAATAAACTTGCATTTGTTATTAAATTATTCTGATATAAATCAATATAAGCAACTATATATGCCTACACTAAAATTATGTTAGTTCTTCTAAGTTGATGCCATTGTAGTGCTATTATATTATGGAAAAAAAAGGACTATAAAACCAATGAGATATTCATGTGTTTTCTTTGAATAAATCTTGGTCATGGTACATGTTGAATAGTTATATATTCTCTATCTTCAACAAAATAAAAATAAAAAGCCACATAAATACTCAATTCCTTCATGATGTGATCACTCAAATCAAAAGGAATCAAAACTTCAGAATTTAAACCATATATAACAATGCCAAATTAGAATTCAAAGAAACTTTTTCTTTTCTTATATTGCACAGTTACAATAAGCATGAACCACAAGCAAAGTGAACTTAGTGTCAAGACAGATATAAATAAACTATTAATAACTTCCAAAAAGATATAAACACATTGATGAACATCCAAAAAAACAAAGAAAACTGAAGTTTTGTATGTTGTTTTCTTTCAGTCCCAAGTGCATGTATATATGGACAGCACAGCCCAAATACTTTATTAGTATTATTATTATAAGTATTATTTCTTATGCTTGTTTTCATTATCACCATTGATTTCAAGTGACTTCACAACATCAACAAATAACATAGAGAGAGAGAGAGAGAGAGAGAGAGAGAGAGAGAGAGAGAAAAAGAGGTCCATATGAAACACCTCCATCTCCCCCAAAACTAAAATATTCCATTAATAATAAAGTGAGCGTGGATGTATTTATAAAGAAAATTTTAAGTTTTATAAATAAAAGATTTTTTTTTCCATAAATATTATCATGATCAACTCATCAACATCAAAATAATAATAACAATAACAAAGAAAACAAAAGGAAAAGATGAGCAATTAATTAATCTACGTGGTGTTTTCCTAGATTTCTTCTTTTTATTAGGTCCTAGTTTTTGCCAAAAATTCATAAGAAGTCCTTGGTATGGGCACTAAAACTGTGGGCTCAAGAAGTGAATATTCCCGTGAGAGGGCCCCACCGCTAAAATCCCCCTGACACATATTGCATTTGCATGCATTGCATGCCCTTCCCCCAAAAGATGATGTCTTCAAACCCACCCATTGAAGGGCCCCACCAACTTCCACTTAATTACAGCCGCCCATTCCTTCATCAAAAACTTCCCTTTTTTTCATATTAATTTCATAATATAATTCCTCCAGTATATTGACACTATCTCAAATTTGCAAAAATTAGAAATAATTCAACGCTATACATTTACATGTGTATATATATATAATAAAATTGGAGATTCAAGCAAAAGGTAGTGGTTTTGAATGAAAAAAAAAGGAGAAAAAAACCGTTTATATAGTTGTACGACAGCAACAAAGGCAGGCATATGCTCAAATGTAAAAAACTATAATTTTATTTATTTTTAAATGAGAAAACATCAACCTCAAAAATAAAAATAAAATAAAATAATAATATAAAATTCTATTTCTTACCACCTTCCGGGCCCTACCTTCAAAGAACGCACTTTCTTTTCTTTTTTTTTTTCAAAAATAAAAAAAAAATGATGAAATAAGAACCTTGAAAAAAAGCTGCAATCCTTCATCAAGAATACATATATATGCTAGAAGCTACCAAAAGAAACATATTAATAAAAATTATAAAGAGGAGATCACATAGACATTGGAATTTTAGAATAAAAGCAATTCACATTTTCATTTGAAGAACAAAAATAAATAAATAAATAAATAAATAAAGGTTGAGAGAGGGAGAGGCTTACGTCTAGGCCTTTGTATAACCTTTATGTGGAATTCCTCTGTATACAATAATTAAGAATGAAGAAGGAGAGAAGAAGAGGAAAGAAAGGGGAAATTGGGGAAAGGAAAGGAAAGGAAAGAGATGATGATGAAGAATAGAGATCAAGAAAGGCTCAAAATAGAGAGAGAAAGAGGAGGGATGGAAATGGAGTTGCCTGTCTATATTTATGGAAAGGAGAAAAAGGGTAAGGGGGTTTGAGTTTTTTGTATTGCACCTTCACGGATTCATTACCCTTACAGTTCTGTTAAATTACGGTTTTAGTTTTTTCTGTTAATTTTTATTATTTTGTTCATTATGTATCAGCCTAATGTTATTTATTTTATGACCTTAATAGTTTTCAGTCGCTTTTGTATTGGTAATGATATATTAGTAAAGATGGTTGTATGCCTTGATTTTTTTTAGATAATTAATTGAATATTAAAAAAGTGTTAAATATAATATATCGAGAATAAAATTAAAAAAAAAAAATTGTAGATAAAACTGCCTTTTGAAACGAATCTTCAACGATTATTTATTGCGTTGACGTATATTCAAAAAGTTTTCCATTATACGTCAGCAATTTTAATTTGGTGTTACCGAATAAAAGTACAAAAGTTTGAATTTTTTTTTATTCGTATTCATTTAATATCAAATAAATTAATTATCTTAACATTTCTCCCAGATATATTAACTACACATGAAATTTTAATATGATATTATTAGAGCATAAAAATAAATTAGTCAAAAAGCTAGTGATGTTAGTAGTATTATAAAATACAAAAGCATCAATCACAAGATTCACGACACTGAGTTTTATCATTTTTATTTATTATCAAATAAATTAACAATATGAATTAATGCTCCCTATGGTCTTTTTACTTGTTCTATTCTAGAAGCTTTCTTTGGTTCTTTTTACATGTTCATTTGAATCTATGAAGTATTAAATAGTTTTTGCAACTTTACTATTTATCTTTAATAAACTCCTATAATTTTTAATATTTATTTAAAATATTAAAACACTATATTGAGAGAATAAAAGATGCAATTAAATTATAAAGAAAATTCAATGAAATCTTGATGGGTTTTTAAATGGGGTAATTTTGGAAAGTTGATACATTTTTTTAAAATTTAAGACAATAACTAATTTTAATTGGTTTTCTTAATGAAAATGATTGGTTAAGGGTAATAAGTACATAAAACTAAAAGAAGTATTTATTATTATATAATAATTTTAATTTAGTACATTTGAGTAATAACGATGGGTAATTAAGGTGTTTGTTGTGATATCAACTTGAAAGGTAGTCATTTTCATTTAGTTTGAAATAAATTAACACATATCTTCAAGGGATATCACCTAGCTAATTAGAAAATAAAGTTGAGTGGAATATTATTGCAAATCAACTTATTGAATTAAAATATAAAATTAGTTATTTTAATTTATAGCAAATAAAGCTTTTAAATTGTTATTTAATGTTGAATTTAATATATAATCAAAGGTTACTAATCTAATATAAATTGTGTAAAAATGATATGTTTTTAACACTCGTCAACTCTGTTCTTTCTGCCGTCCCAACCTATTGGATGTCCATTTTTAGACTTCCCTCTTGGGTTATCAAAGCTATTGATAGGATTAGGAGGGATTTCCTTTGGTCAGGTGCAGAAATTGATAAACCTAAGATGCGTTTAGTCAGTTGGAATCGTATCTGCAGACCCATAGAACATGGGGGTTGGGGAATTCTAAATTTAGATGACTTCAATCTTGCACTCTTAGGGAAATGGTGGTGGAAATTTACCACCGGAGTACCTTGGTGTGGAAGAGAGATAATTCTTTATAATTATTTCCAAAATTCCCCGCTTTGGAATCTCCATAATCGCCCCCCACAAAGAAGGTCATTTATCTGGAATGGCCTCTTACAATGTCTTCTGGCCTTTAGAAATTGTATTTCTTCAATTGTACACAATGGGGACTCCACTCTTTTTTGGCTTGATAAATGGGTGGAGAATCGTGCGCCAATGTTACTTTGGCCAGAGCAGTTCATCCTCTCCAATCGCCCCTTTGATACAGTTCAAAATCTGGCTCATTTATTACAATCTCCTTGGTTCGTAGACGGGACTCACTCTACAATTGGGCTCTTAAGTAGCAGTGTCCCAAACACACATGGTTTGAGAGATAGCAAAAAGTGGAGTCTTACGGCAAATGGAAGATACACAGTCAAATCGTTCTACGGTTTTCTTAGACACCGGGGGGGGGTCATGTGTAAGACCACCAATTTGATTTGGAAGAGTCCTTGTCCAAAAAAAATTTGTGTGTTTAGTTGGCTAGCTTGGGACAATAGTATCCTCACTCTAGATAAGCTGGCAGCACGAGGATGTAACAGACTCCCCACTGTGACATGTGTTATGTGTAACGCAGGCATTGAAACTATTGATCACTTATTCTTTTCCTGCCCATTTGCCACGTTTATCTGGAATTCTCTCATTCCAATTTTTCGATTACCGTCACCTCCACAGTCAGTTCATGCTCTTTGGGGATCTTGGAGGCCCAAACTCTCTTCTCATGTGAGAGATGCGGGGGACCTCATTATCCGTGCTTTAATGTGGAACATTTGGCTAGAAAGAAATGCTCGCATTTTTAGGGATACATACTCTGCATGTAAATCTGTATTATGCAAATGTATTCATATGTTTCTACTTTGGTTGAATGCAGTACCAGATAAAAAGAAGCCAAGATTGGAGGATTCAGCGGTGTCTGCTAAACGCAGCCTGGATTTCCTGAATGACCAGCCAAGATCCGACGAAGAAGACAAAGCTGAGTAGTCAGTGATTTTTTGACCCTAACCTTTGGGTGGGTTAGGGGTCTTGTTATGTTATTTTGTTTCGACCTTGTTATCTTATACTTTGTTTTTGCTCCACTTCTAGTGGATGTTGTTTGGACTTATTTTCAGTTAATGCATGTGGTTTATCCACTTTTTTCAAAAATGATATGTTTTGTTATTATGATATTATTAAAAAAAAATAGTTGATCATTTTATATTAGGGGAAGAATTTAAAAAAAATATATATATATATTCAATGGGGGTCTTTATTTTTCTTTGTTCTTTTGCTGATGTATCCACCTCTAGTAGACTTTATTCTGTATCATGTTTTGCTATTTTTTTATTCTTTTAGTTTGATTTTTTTGTATTTGTATTTGTATTTGCAGGTTTTATTAGAGATGTGGGTTCACTTTTTAAAAACATTTTTTTAATTAGTTAAAAAATATAGAGAATTATGTTTTTGTATTTTGATTATTATCATTCGGTTGTAGAGAAATGGAATCCTTAAAATTATACATTGATGATGGTGAGTTGACATAGATTGATTTTGAATGACATTGATGGACATTTTGAGATTTACATTGATGAGGTGTTAGTTGATTTTATAAAATTATACAAAATAACACACATAAGATATACAAATTTAATGTATTTTATGAAAAAAAAATTACCCTCTCTACACAGTTTCAGAATGCAAATTTTGGATAATACTATATTATGAAAATACATTTCTTATTTTCACTTTTAATTAAGTGGATTAATTTTTTAAAACAAGACATCTACAAAATATAATATAAAGTTATAATTTAAATAATAAATGTTGTAATGTTTCTAAAAATAAACGATAGTCTAAATAATGGAATAAAAAAAAAATCTAGGATTCCAAATTCCAATCTTTTTCAAATTAAAAGTTGATGGTACATGATTTATTCATATTTATTTAAAAATTATAAAATAAAAATATATCAGGTTCCGCGTGTTGAATTTAGTAGATTTTTTATGGCCAAATAGTGTAATGATATGTAGCATAAAGATATGTGATGTGCATACATTCTGTAATATTTCAATAACAAATTTGTTTTCATTATCAGATTTGGATTTATCTTAATCAGCATGTTATGAAACATATTATATATGTAATTTTTTTTAAAAATATTATTGCAACTCAAATGTATTGGCATATCTCACTAATAATAAAATTAAAAAATATATGTAATGTGGAAATTGGTTTTTGTCGGCGGTGCTCCTTGTTTAATACTATTACATAAATAGTTGTTATGAAGTTTTATCAATATTTTAGTTTGTTACTTTTAATTATTATTTTTTAAATATGACACAAAAAATATATAATGTTTAATGATCTTGCAATATTAAAACTTTGATTTAACATTAAATGTATAAAAAAATTATTATTATTTCATTAAGAAAAAAAGTTGAACGTCCCTTCATTGTTTTAATAAGTATATATAGATACGGAATACTTAATTCACTACTATTATTATTTCAAAACCTTTAACTATGTTATCTTAATTTCCATTTTATATTATTACTTGAAAAATACAAACATTTTAGAGATTTTCTAATTTTTTGACTTAGATTTAAAATAAATTATTATCACTTACTCTTCTCAAGTGTAAGTGTGTGTTAGGGGGTGGTTGTATTAAAGTTTGTTGAGGTTATGAATATGACTATAATTATCTGAAATAAATTAGTATTAATTTTGTAAATACAAATGGTCAAATTGTTTTTAATGTAAGTACTTAAGAGGGTATGTATTAGAATTTTAAATAGATTTGAGTTTCAGAATTGCATTGTTATACAAGTAATTGTGACATTGCCAACCCTATTTAAATTTATAATTTTAATACATTAAAATTTAATTATATGTGAGCACTAAAGAAAACAAGTTATACAACTTATTCTATAAATCCTTTGTAAGGCATGATCTTTGAATTTATTGTTTTATGATCAAAGTCATTTTTCTAATAATTTTTAAAATAAATCAATTAATATAGCCACTAATTAGCTCTAATAAACTGATTTAAACTAATCTAATTATATTTTATTTTTGGAATGACTGGCTATTCATTTTTAGCAGTAAGGGAAGAAAGACATTTTTAACGACATAATAAAACTCATGTTTATAAGTTTTTTATTAACAGTTATATAGAATATATTCAATTTTAAACTATGAAAGATTTTTTAATAATATTTAAATATATATATATATATATATATTTTGAAAAAAAAATATATTTTTTGAAGCAAGTAATCATTAAAAAAATAAAAATCAAAACCCATAATTAGTATTTTTTTGGTAACTTTCATATGTTGTCAAAATTTCAAGCGTGTATCTGAGTCATCTGTTTTAAAAAAAAATTATTCTCTCATTTTGCATTTGTTGTTAATGATCACTTATATTATTATTATTAACTAAATGGTTGAGAATGATACACGCATGGTACCAACAAGTCACATCATTTTTTTTTAAAAAAAAAGAAATTATCACATTAGTAAAGAATTACGCCTTTCTTCTTCAATCAAACCGGCATCTAATAAAATAAGAAAACACTTAATCTTATGTTTAATTAACAAAAGAGAAATTTGTCATCTTGATCGAATGTTATTATCTAGGCTCTCTACAGTTGCAGAAGGGTCTAGAGTGAAGATGGAGGATTCTACTTCAGCTATTAAGCGTAGTCTAGAGTTTTTTGGCCTTCGGGTGGAGGAGCCTGATGGTGCGCCGACACCGGAGTGGGTCACGATATGCACACTGACTAATTAGGAGTAATGTGTCAGGAGGGTGGCGGAGGTAGTCGATTTGCCTCGTCTTGTATGAGCTGTGTGTTATTTTTTGTGTTGTTGTTTCACTGTTTGTGATTTATTGTGTAATTCTCTGTGTTCTTTTTTGCTTCTTTTTCGGAGAGAAGTGAAGTTTTCTTTGTAATTTTTAATTTTTAAATTGAAATAGTTTACCTATTTTTTTGAGGAAAAAAATTGTCATGTTTGTAAATAAATCAAAACTCAGACCAAGTGAAACAAAAGCGTTTAAAAATACCTACATAAATATGTCTATTGAAAGTTCCTTTTTTTTTGTTTGAAAAAGAAAGTTCCTTTTCTTTATAATAGATAAGTGAAGCATGCATGGTTCATGTGATGAATTAAATAAATAGATATGAAAGTCATTGTGAGACCTACACCATCTTGTGAACTAAAAAGGAGTGAGTGGTCAGAGAGGTTGATGGCTCCAAAGTCCAAAAGGAGCCCTTTTTGATGATACTAAACTAAGAATTGGGAATGAAATGGACAAATAAAATCTTTAATAATAAACAAAAGCATAAAACCAAATCAGTGAGGGCCCTCATTGTGTATGGCTTGAGCAGGATTCTTTCTATGTAGTATGCTGCGGTTCTAGAATTGTGCTCTCAATGAGGTTGCCTACTTTTGGTATTATGATCTCTAATTGAACATTTGGGGATTTTTTTTGATTTTTTTATTTATTTATTTATTATTATTATTTTTTTAAATGAATGTGGATAAATTTTACACCATTAACTACAGAAAACAGCAATGAATTATTACTCTTTTATTACATGAATAATTAAAAAATATTAACCATAATTTTTTTTTATTACGAAATGTAAACAAATCACATGTTAAAAATATGCACCCACGTAGAGTTAATATTTCAACACACTTATGCTCTCACCCTACGTAAACTATGGTTTAAATCCACTTTCTTTCTCATAAACCAAATTTAATTATTTTTGAAATCATATATGTAATTGGCAAGATGATTTTTTTTCATAATTGGCTAAATTGTATTTTAAAAACTACTTAATTTTAGAGATTAATTTTTTTAAATTCAAAGATTATTTAGGCTTGAAACTCTTAATTTTAACAAATATTTTGAGTATGACAACAAACAAATAATTAAATGATTAATTTAAACAAACCCGAAAAATTATAAATATTTTACAATCCATTGTTGAGTTTCATCACTTAACCCAAGATTCATAGGAGCTCTAATTATTTTACTTTTGTATATGAACAAAACTCATCCAATTCCCAGAAGGTTTGTTTGGAAGTTTTGAAAGCTCACAGGCGAGTGATATATGTATGCTTTGATACAATTCTTTTAAAAACTTATTTATGTGCATTTTTTAACTAGGTTTTGAAGCCCAACAAATAAAGGTTAAATTAATTCGAAGGTTTTTTTTTATAGTACATGTCATTACATAAAAATTTATTTTTGTCTTAATTATGCATTAAAAAAGAGTACAATTTTTTATTTTTTTTTTTATGAATCAATAGATCATTGTGAGGGTGGCAAAGAGATCATTAGTTATTTTCTGTGATGTATATATAATATTTTCATTAGATCATTGCGAAGGTTTGTGTCTTGATTATTGACACAAACAACCAATCATAAAATGCACATTTGATATACATATAAAGCACCGTACCATGTTTCCCATGTGTATCTTTTGAGATTTCATTGTTAGAGTTTCAATCCATTGCTTTTTAATTGAATATTTCTCCCTCTCTCTCTCTCTCTCTCTCTCTCTCTCTCTCTCTCTATATATATATATATATATATTTATTTTGGAGAGAAATGATACAAATAACAAGTATTGGGAAAAAAACAAAACACTTAATTAATTAATTTATTTAATTATTGATTTAGTATAAGTAAAATAAAAAAAAATTGAACAAACTAATTAAAAATATTTACTTAGTTGAATTTTGCATATATTGAACTAAAAAGGCTAGTGATACATACACACACACACACACACACACACACACACACACATATATATATATATATATATAATATGTTGCTTATGAATTTCTTATGTGATGTAAACCATTTGTGACAAACAACACCACATGATATTCAGATTATGAAATAAGAATTAAAATCATTTGAAATCATAATAGACCAATAATATCTGAGATATATGAAAACAAAACTAGTCTATAAGTTCATTATACCATTGTAAGATTTTGTCCAAAAGTTTTTTAGCCTATTACATAAACTCAATTTTAATTGGGCTTGCTCACAAAACTAGTCAACCTCAAATGAAAGCCCCAGCCATGTTTAGAATGATGCTTATCCAACCTCAGCTTTGAAAATTAGTTCTCATTATGAACCTACATAAATGGCTTTTTAACCCACTCATGCATGCAATTTCATTACTAGTTATACTCATCCTATTCAAAGAAAAAAAAAGTTATGGTTAGGAATGACAAGATGAGTTTTTAGGCAACTTTTTATGTCAAGAAGAAAAGATTGCAACAAAGATGAAAGTATCAACAAGCTGCCATGATTGACATGCAATACCAACAAATTAATTAATCAAACTAATTAACAATATTCCTATTAAATTGAACTAGCTAGAAAAGAGATTGAAGAAGCATATATTGCTTTCAAATTTTCAACTGATCTTAATTAACTGAATTTTAATAAACTCTCAAAGACTTGGTCTTCCTTGCCTTTAATCTCAATGAAATGCATACCTTTATTCCCTGCTTAGCAATTCTTTTCTACAGTTTCTGCAAATGGAGAGTTTTCAATACAGTTGCAAATTATATATATATGGATGTAAATGGGGCGGAGAATCCCCGTTCTCCGTGGAGACCTGCCCCGGCGGGGTGGGGATTTCCCGAAATAACCCCCCGCGGGGCGGGGAACAGGGGAAAACCCCTCCCCGCCCCGCTCCCCATGGGGATCCCCGCGGGGATTCCCCGATTTTTAATTATATATATATATATATATTGAAAATAACTCATATGATTAGTTATTTATTTTTTTAACATAATTCAATATGAATATAAGATTATAAAGACCAAATATGTGGGTTTTAAAAAAATATATTTCTAATATTTATTAATAATGTTTTAGATTTTTAGACTTTAAGTAATACTAGTATTACTCCCATGTGATGTACGAATATATATATGAAAATTTTTTAAAAAAAATTATTAATTTTTTTAAATTTCTATAGAAATTAAGGTAAAATTAAGATTAAATAAAATAAGCTATTTATCAACTTCAAAAATATAATATTTTTATAAAATTAATTTTATTATATATTATGAGATAAAATAATAAAAATTAGTTTAAAATAATATAATTTAGTGTTATGTTATAAATATTTTAATATTATTAAAATAATATTGGTAAAATTTCTATGAGAAATTGACAAGTGTCAAATAGGTTTTCTACTTTAATATATATATATATATTTTTTGATATATAATATTATTAGAATTTTATGTAATAAAAAAAATTGGTGTCGGGCGGGGATTCCCCGACCCCGTGGGAATCCCCGCGGGGGAGTGAGTGGGGATAATTTCTCCCCCGCCGAGAATTTGGAGGCGGGGAATCCCCGCTCTGTGGGAAGCGGGGATGGGGACGAGGATCCCATTCACCGCCCCGCCTCGGCCCGCCCCACTTACATCCCTAAAAAGAAAGGATTGCAACAAAGATGAAAGTATCAACAAGCTGCCATGATTGACATGCAATACCAACAAATTAATTAATCAAACTAATTAACAATATTCCTATTAAATTGAACTAGCTAGAAAAGAGATTGAAGAAGCATATATTGCTTTCAAATTTTCAACTGATCTTAATTAACTGAATTTTAATAAACTCTCAAAGAGATGGTCTTCCTTGCCTTTAATCTCAATGAAATGCATACCTTTATTCCCTGCTTAGCAATTCTTTTCTACAGTTTCTGCAAATGGAGAGTTCTCAATACAGTTGCAAATTATATATATGTCACTATATATTGTTGGGCTTATATCTATCTTAGGCCTAGCCATAATGTTGAGTCCAGCCCAGGCCCATTAATAGTAGGGTTTGGGTTTGCTTCATACGTGTATGAATTTCTTTGCCATGCAGAGAGACAGAGTTGAGGAAAAAAAAAGGAGAAAAAGAAAAGAAGAGAATACAGAGAGGTAGAAGAAGCTGAAGAGTATGTACTGATCTTCAATTTCATTATCTTGTTCCTTTTTCTTCTTTCAATCTTTTTTTTCTAATATTTTTTCAAACCTAGCGTTTGGATGAATTTGCAGTTTTGAAGGTATTGTGATGTTCTACCTTTTGTGATTCCTGTTTTCTCTATTCATGATGTACATCTCAAGTTTAGAATTTAAACTTGAGAGAAACTTTTGTACATATGTTTTGATGATATGGAGAAGCTTGTTGGTGAGGGTTTTTCCACGTTATTTTTTGGTGTCCAATTTGATTGTGCTTAATCTCAAATTAATTAGAAGATTCTTTTAGTAACTCTATCATATATGTCAAAATCTAATGTTGCTGATATATATCTGTCATGATTGTTGTATTGAACCAACACCTTAATTTAACCTCACTGATAATTAATTATGATCTAGCTAGTATCTTTTTTTGGTGGTGTTTATATATGTTGTCTAATTTTTTTGGTTACCTTTATTTGTATATGTTTTCCTTTCAAATTTATTGCCACCTTCTACTGATTCTTCAGAGATTCTAAAGTCTTTTCATTTTCATTGATGTTTATGATGTAGTCACATTAATTAATGTTGTTCTGAGTATGGTGAGCATGCATATATGATAACATCCCAGAGTAATTTACTCAACTCCAATTGTTCCGAGTATACGATAAACTTATATATATTAGTTTCATTTTTCCCATGCATCTCCCATATATATATATATATATATATATATATATATACTGAAAGAGTACTCTGAAACTGCAATTATTTGTTAATAGCAATGTTGGATAAAGCCATGAAATTAAGGGATCTATTAGCTACTGTTTATTCAGATAAAAGGTTTGATTTCAACCATTCATTGATGCATGCATGAAAGATAATACTAACCATACAAACAAGTATATAACTAACCGAGTCATTCAAATATACACCACAAGTCCATCAAATAAGGCTTAAACTTGAATAATCATTTAGCAAATTAAGAAGTATCTTTAGGAGTGTTTTTTTGCTACCATATGTTATGTTATATTATTATTATTATTTTATTTCTTTTATGATGTGGTCACGTCTCATGAGGTCCATTAATAATAATTAGATAAAGATGAGATCAATTGATGACTAATGAAAGGACATCCTTTTGTGAGATGTAACAATTAAAATAACTCAAAAGTTAATCAAATACTGTTTGTTGATCAAGATGGAACAAAAAAATGATAGGTTTACAATCATTCAAAGAACTCAAATCTCAAGCTAACATTGAAGAAGCTATAACTTTTAAATCTTCAATCACTTTCATTAATGGCGCTGAAGATAAGCTTTTAGGCTTTTTAGCCATATTGTTTCATGAAGAAGATAAGATTGCAACATCACTGAAGACTTTGCATGCTTAATGACAATATATATGTAAAATCAACACCAAATAAGCACTTTTCAAATCTTCAAAAAAAAAATTTAAAATAAATAAGTCACATTCATTAATAAAAAGAACCTTCAAATTTTTTTCCATCTCATCAAATCTTAACAAATTTCACCATCAATTAGTTTATATATATTGAATTAAATACGACAAATTAATAACTCTTATTTTTTTTAAAGAGGAATAAATCATAATTCATTAAAAAGACAACAAAGAAGTATAAAGAGAGAAGAACCAGAGAAAGAATACAAAAAAAACAATAAAAAAAAGAAAACAACCGAGCAAAACATAGAAAGATTTACTAAAAATAGATCACCAACAAAAGCTAAAAAATATAGGCCCAAAAGAAAAACACCCCGGACCCGGCTAACATAGAAAGATCAACTAGGGTAGATTAATAACTCTTATTAATCTAATAAAAATGACATTCCACAGGATTAAGTTAGTTGTTTTGTTTAACAGCTTATTATTATACTAATGAAATTTACCACAGTTATTAATATATGTAATCACGTAGAGTGGGCCCCACACTCAAGTCTTTATCACGTTCAAAGAGTATCATCAAGTCAAGTGTGGTCCCATTTTAAAAAAAAATATCAGGTCATTGCGAACAAACGGTTCGCGTGCCTGCCACGCTCCGCCAGTTATATTTAGCCACGTGTACGTCTCGGAACCGTGACCACCGCGCTCTTTTGTCTGGCATCGTGAAGCGTGGAGAAACAAACAGTGATTTGGACAGCTGTCGTCTAACCATTGGTTACTTATTTTTCTTTAATTTCCTATTTTCTTTTAATTAGGAGAAATTAATTATTAGTTGTTATGACTGCTTCATCATTCACAACTTCATTTCTAATCAACAGTTTTGTTGTTTTACTTTTCATTTTATATTTGCATGTATTATTATATTTACAAAATAATAATGACTTAACAACTTAATTTTTTTTTAAAAAAAACACAAACCCAATACCACAGCAAATACATGTAAAAAAAACTAAGCTCTGCATATGTTTTATAAGAACATTTAAAAAAAGAGACCGATGTCAATTGACCAAACTATCATTACCTAACGACTTAAATTTTATGTTAATATTTTTAAAATGTATATATTATATATATATATATTTATATAAAGATATTTATGTAAAATAAATTTGTTAAAGATGATATTGGTGATCCCAACAAAAAGGATAATGATCATTAATCCTTTAGCAAATATGATTGCACAAATAATACAATTTTTTAATTTTATATGTATGTGAATGTCATTCAAGAATTTGTGATATTATTATTATTATTATTATTATTATTATTATAAGGTCACAAATTAGCTTAACATTTATAATTATCATAATAAGTCTCAATTTTTTTATAAATAATTACTTAATTACTGTCATAAAAAAAAGTTTTCCTAAATTCAAATCCACTGCGCCATTTCTTCGCAGGCTTTCGTTCTCTACTCTTCTTTCTCTTTCTCTCTGTCCCTTTCTTTTCGGCAATGGATTATAGTTCTCCGAGGACCGAGACGAGACGAGTTGTGGGTTTGATATAATCCTAGAAATACCTCACTTGTCTTGCCTCTGGATCCCGGGTAAGCTCCCTTTCTTCTCCTTTTTCCCTTGGAAACTTTAAATACGATGAGGTTTTGATGGAAATCTATTTGGTTTGAGTTTTGGGTAGAATTTTATGAGGTTTGGTTAACAGATCCATCGACAGTGGGAATGTCATTAAGAATTATTGTGAAAGATCTGTTTTTTATTCTTCGTGCTTGTTTAGGTTCCAATGGGTTTATTGAGCTTTCTTCGAGATGGAAAACACTCTTGCTCTTTGGCTTCTGTTACGTGATGGAGTTTTAATAGCCGAATTGGGTTCAGTTGTTGAGATTTTTTTATTTTTTTTGGTGGTGTTTTCAAGGGGTTATCTTAATTTCCTGATGATTTAGAGCAGGAATATGAGATTATGATGCATGGAATCCTGGTGAGTTTGGGCCGAGCTTGGAAAAATCCCTTTTTTTCCTTTGCCTTTGAAGAAGTGCCTTTGTGAGACTTCCAAATCATGTTTTTTTTTTGTGGTTTTGGAACAGTGGCAAAATGCTTTTGTTTTTTGTTTTTGTTTTTAATGGTTTTGAGGGTTAAAAAAAAAATGGAGACTTTCAACAAGGTCAAACATATCCAAAGACTGCTACTAGCTTGCTATGGGATTGTGGTTCATAGCAATAACAGAAGCAGGATTTCCTTTCCCTTTTTATTCTTCATTATTTGATTTGTTTGAGGTTGAAAACTTGCAATTGTGGTCGACTGATTGGCCAGTTGATTTTCTTTTCTTTTTCTTTCTCTTTCTTTTTTTTTTTTAAAGTATGATTAGTGTACGAAGGAATACTACTTTTCAATTTATAACAATGTGATTCATGATCTTGCCTGTGGAAATTATTTGCTTTAGTAAACCTTTCACTAATTTATTATGTTACTATTAATTTAATTTAAGTTGATTGATATAATTCTTTTGAATTCATAAATTATTTTACTATAGTGTATTTAATTTCCCTTAGCTTATAGCAAGGGGTTATTACTGGAAATTCAAAAAGGAAGATCAGTTGATTTTGAATAACCCAGCCTGATTGCTTTTTATCTTATAGTTTAGAAATGTTGCAATGACTAGGAGTATAGTTTTTGGGTTTTCTATATGTTTTGTTTTGGAAACAAGCTATGCAGGTGCAGAATTGTAATGTAGGCGTGTACACTAGCAAGGGTTGTATTTGCCTGGTTTCACTCAATTTCAATTTAAGTTGATTTGGAGTTTGAATGGCTAGCTCAAGCTTGATTTATACACATAATATATGGCTTACTCGTTTGGGTTGTACAAAAGTTATATTTCTTGTCATCCTGCAAACCGTTTAATTGTGTAGAGGCGCTGACACTTTGGTTTTCCATGTGAACAACAGGGCACGTTTGAGACCATCTGAATACCGAAAATTTTACCTCAGCATCACTGAGCCATTGAGGGATATTTTGATTTAGTGAAGTGGAATTAAACTGTGCACTGAACTGAAATGAAGACTAAACAGGTCAAGAAATTATTGTTATAAATTTGTTCTCTTTACATATTATGTGCTTTATCACTTCTATGGTCTTTGTTATGACACTACGAAAAGGTGCCCATGTCTCTTGCGGATCACAAACTACTGGTTGTATTGTATTTTCCATTCAATTAGATCGAGATTGAAGATTTTACCTTTGCACGTATCTGTATTATTCTGTTGTGACTCCATAAAAATACATAAAACTCTTTCCGGGTTATTCTGTTATAGTTCATGTAAACTCTGGTCCCAGGTCATTAGACAAGATTGAAGATATTTAGAACTTTAATTTCACTATCTGATTGTAAAATCTAATTCTAAATGTGCTGGATCGATGTCTCATAAGCATGCAAAGGGAGTTTATTGTGCCAAATGCTACCAACAATTAGTAGTTTGGTGTAGCCATGGTGGTCTTCTTCTTTTCATCGTTTGTAGTACTCATCAAGGTTTTGGAAATTTCAGCAGGATCCTGAAAACACATCAGAAGTACAAAAATCATTGCAAGCTCCACATGAATCCCAAGGGAATGGGCAAAACAGCACTGGAAGTGAGGATCTCATAGCAGAGTCAGGTTTAATATCCAATGCAAGCAATGAAAAAAGAAAGGTTTCTCGAGAGGACATTGAACTTGTAAGATACCTTATTAAATTTGATTTTCTTCCTATCAATTCTGGTTCAGGAAAGCAAGTTGTGTCAATTCTTATATTTTCAGGTTCAAAATCTCATAGAGCGTTGTCTTCAGCTGTATATGAATAAAGGGGAAGTGGTTAAGACTCTCTCTAGTCGAGCTAGAATAGAACCTGGCTTTACAAATTTAGGTCAGTCAGTGTCTGGGAACCTTTTTTTTTTTATTTTACGCTTTGCTAGCATCTCACGTCATAGTCTGCAAATTTCTGCCTTCATGTTAACTTGTTGAAGTACATGCAATTGAATCCTTGTTTACAAATTTTCACGTTAATCACCAGTATTTGACATGCCCAATGATGGTTCACCTTTTATCACGTTTCAGTTTTGTTGTTTTTAATATAAATTAGGTTTTTTTTTATATTTGTATCTATTTATTTTTATTATTTATTGTATGATTTGATTGTACCTTAACTTCTTATGAATGTACATAGATTTGCATATGTTTCATTACATGGCAGGAGCGACTCATGCTCTAGGAAACCTAAATGCGTCCTTATTCCATTATTTTATGAAAACATAGAGTGAATTTTTTTGCTCTGATTAACTTTTCGTCCTTTAATCAGTATGGCAGAAGTTGGAAGAAGAAAACTCTGATTTTTTCAGGGCCTACTATATCCGGCTAAAACTAAAGAAGCAAATCGCCATGTTCAATTATTTGTTGGAGCACCAGCATAATTTGATGAAGTACCCTGTGCCTTTTAAGACTCCGCTTGCTCCTGTACAGAACGGGACACATCCTATGGCTGGTAATCTTTGCTAAATCATGGTTCTAGTTTTTCCCTACTCAAATTTGTGTAAAACCTGTGAAAGACGGAGCATATTTTAGATAATATGCTTAGTAGTCCATTCTAGTTAATGAATCATTCTTGCCTACACTGGATGCAGTGCACCAAGGTAATGAGTTTGTGCTGCAAACAATACAAGTGGATCCAAACCATTGATATATTTTCTCAATGACAAAAGGCACATATACAATAATCTTGGTGCACCGCACCTTGGTGTATACGAAATTTTCCCTAGTTAAACAAATAATTGTTTTTGTAAGATCAGTTGAAGTGGTTGATATGTGACCTATTTATGTAGGGCTGTAATAATATGGATTATAACTGACAATAACTAAATCCTATGATGAATTTGTGCTTCATCAAATCCCTTAGTTTTACTTCTCTCCATTTTTTTTTATGGTATTGTTTCTGGTCTTTCCCTCTTCTTTTAAACTGTTGTTTTACTTTAATTATTGGATTCTGCTGATTCTTGTTGCATTGACTGATGAATGCTACGTAATCTGCTATGACTCTATTCTCTGTCAACAGCCTGCTTAATACACATTATGCCCAGACTATAACAAGTATGTCTTCATGGAGAAAACAAGTGTTTCTTCTGTCAGTGAAACAATAGGGGATTTGTTTTGCATTCATTTGCTATGGTTAATTAGCCTAGTTCCCTCCACTATTCAATCTTATTCAGTATCTGGTTGTTTGCAGTGCAGTTAACAGCTTCCATATGGGATACCCAATTCTTCAACATCCTCCAATGCCAGCTACAGACCAGCCTCCTCTTGATCATATGAGTTGTCGACTATCCAGCTCTCATGTTGTTAATGGGATTCCTGCTCCGGGAAGTTTTCATCCTGTCCATTTGGACTCTGGAAATGGGTATGGCCTTTTATTTATTTCTTAAAATAAAAGTGTTCCAATTTGCCGTTATTATGTTACAGAACATGTAATAATCGTTTGCCATTGACCAGTCATTTTATGCACACCATGTTTGTTTTTCCCTTCCAGTGCCTGGTGACGCGGGCAACTGAGCCAAAGGTTATAGCAGTCTCACCTAGTAGATCCTAAACTAAGACTAAGCATGAACTAGGAGAGAAACATCCTTGGTATGCACAGCCTTTATTTGGAATTATGGATCTAACCTGTTCATTAGCTCGATGTTTAGTTTCTTTTCATGAGTATTAATTCAACTGTGACCATTGACTCAATCATTGTAGAGCACATTTATCCACAAAATTCTGTAATTTTTTTTCATGTTGTTGTTCAGAACTGATCTATAACAACCTCATAGTTCACACTTGTAAGAGTAATGCATCTTGGAAACGTCGGAATTTTCTTTCCTTTTTTATATATATTTAATTATTTTTATGGTGTTTGAATAGATTCCCCATCATTAGAAGATAACCACTGATAATCAACATCTATTGGCTGTATGACCATAGTTAGTCAAGTCACCAGGTTTCATGATCTTTGCCATCTGCACCTTAAACATTCTTCATGCTTTTGGTTCTGTTGATTACAACACTAAACTTCTTCCTAGCAGATTTTAAGGTTCATGTATTTGTTCCTATACATGCATTTCCTTTCATCTTCAACAGACGAGCAGATGAACTCTCAAGTATCTACCTGCATTATTTAGCTGATTTTATATGTTTAAAGGTTCATGTGATTTTATTACGCTTATATCATTGGAAATGTTTTAAGACTAGTCCTTTGAAATTGTTATGGTGATGCAGCACAATGTCATCTGTGCCTGAGACAGACGTGAGTCCTGCATCAGTGGCATCCAATAATCATTTTCCTTTCACTCCATCTGAAATATCGGGGATGGGCGTAGATGCATCAGCAGTGGATGCTAATTTTTCAACTGATTTGGTAGGAACTGGGATATTGCAACTAGAACAAGATGGTGTAGTTGGGTCTTCACGAGGCTCACTTAAGTCATTAAGTCAATTCTGGAACTTAAGTTTCTCTGATTTCACAGCAGATATGACAAACTTGGGAGGTGATTTTGTTCCACTCTTTTATATTGTTTTGAATAAGTGTCATGTATGCGACTAGAGTTTATCATTATTATTAATTATTTCTCAACCATATGTTTCCATATTTTCTGCCAGATCTCGAAGTTCTTGGTGATTATTCTGGTTCACTATTCCTTTCTTCTGATCCAGACATTCTGTTCAACTCCTCAGAACAGGATGATATAGGTAAATTTTCCTTGTTTACCATCCTTCTTTTCATCTTATTTTACAAACAGGGTGATATAGTTAAAACTTGCACACCTAGTTTCAATAAGAGGCAGAATCTGCAGATATTTGAGATTTGTTATTCATTCGTAACTGGAATGGAACTTGGATTTATACACAGACAGGCTTCCTAGCCTGGTATGGAACTTGTTTGCCAACTTCTAACACAATCCTTTTTAAGTCGGATATTAATTGAACTACTTTGTGTGTGTGCGTGTTTAATTGGGTGGAGAAAATTCTCTTTACTTTTATTGGAATCTTAAGCTTCATCATAGCCGTATATCCACTTAACACATCTACTAATTTCATGCTTACACCTTCATTAACTGATCCTAACCTCATGTTTCAGTTGAAGAATACTTTGCTGATACTGTCCAGGGGGTTGATACTGTCACAGGCCCTGTTTCTCAATCAGATGAAGAGAAATCATAGAGTTTCAAAGCAGGAAGTTCCATTTAGAGACATCAACAAAAGGTTTAAGGTTTAGCTAGATGATTATGGCATTGCTAAAGGGTAGTTCATCATGACGATGATCAAGAACATTAATAAAATTTGATTAATATGTAACCTTGTGATTATGACTTTTACATTTCTGAAATGAAGTCAGAAGAACATCATTGTTAGATTGTGATGCTGATGGCATTTCTGTTGAAGATGATTTGATTTTTCATTCATATGTAATAATCAAAATTTATATTTCATATCAGATGGAAGTCAATAACATTTGTGGTCTATATGCGCACCTTTGCAAATTGTTGAAATTATTTGTGAGGCACCCCGGCCTTTAGTCATGTTACTGCTAGGGGTGTCTTTGAGCCGAGCCGTTCATGAGCGGCTTGGTGTTAGCTTGATAAGGGCTCGTTCGTGTTGAGCATCTGAAAACTCGGCTCGTTTTGGCTCGCGAACACAGCTCGCGAACAAACTCGTTTATAAACTCGGTTGTGAGCTCGTTTATATATGTATGTATATAAGTATATATGTATGTATATTAAAGTGTATATGTGACTATGTCATTGTTGTTAATTTGAGTCATACATATAGGGCTCTAAACTGCTATTTGAAGGCTCAGCTCGTTAAAAGCTCAGATCAGCTAGTTCATTAAATTAAATGAGTTCGTAAGATAAACGAGCCAAGCTTGAACACCACCAAGCTTGCCTCATTAAATCTTTTTGAACAACTTGTTTATTGTATAATTAAAAGCTCGTTTATAGTATCATTTCCAATTTTATTTGTAACAATCATTAATATAATCATTCATAGTGTCATGAACAAGCTTATTTACCAGATCGTTAATAATATTGAAGAAAATATTTATAGATAGTTACATCACAATGTTTATTTTATTATTATTGTAATTATTTGTTAACTTATTTAATGAAGATTTTAACAAGCTTGAACTCAAACCTTAATGATTCCATAAACAAGCTTAAATTATTCTTTTAATCCTCAAACTTAAATCGAGTTGAGTCACACTTGATAATAATTCATTAAATAAGCTGAAAATGATACTTTACTAAATCAAAAAAATAGAATATAAAAAATTAGTCAAGCTTTAATTAAGCTAACGAGCCAAGGTTAAGCTTCGAATTTTTTTACCAAGTTGAGCTCGAGCATCAAGCTCGAAATAAGCTTGATTAGAGCTCGAGTTTGGTTAAAATAGTAACGAGCCAAACTTGAGCATGAAAAATGAAGCTCGAAGAAAGCTCAGCTCGAGCTCGATTAAATGGTAACGAGCCAAGTTTAAACAAGGCAAAGCTTGACTCGGCTCGTTTACAGCCTTAGTTACTTACTGCCACTTGGCATATATTTTCATGAATAAACAGGGTATCTTCTCAATGAAATATATCTAGGAAGATTGTACATTGAAAGTTTACATAAATCAATGTATATTTTCCATAGTACTTGTATTATGCAGTTCATTCTGGATCTGCAAATAATTTAACCGTGCAATTGTGATAATTGAATCGAATACTCAATAGAAATTTAATTAAGGGATCAACCAAAATATCTCTTAAGTAGACCCTCCAAGAACAATATTATTCCTATACGTGGGGTCTAGTGGCATTAACAGCATACTTTGAATTTACCTGTTCAAAGATATAAAGTTTCCTTCCTGAAAGAATTAAGGGCTTGAAAAAATCAACTCTTACAAAATGTCCACTTGAACAATTCCATGACATTGCAAAAAAGACAGACTTATCAAAAATATGACAGAACCCATCAATACATGTATTCAAGGAAAATAAATGCTTGCTATTTCTTTGTCTATTCCACCCTTTATAGAAGACAGGTCAAAGTCTGACCAGAATTGACTTAAGAAAATTCCAGACAATTAATCTATGTGGACTCATGTTGCCGGGAAAACAAGGGAAATTCACAGAAGAGGAGATGAGAAGGCAGGGAAGAGGATGAGAGGAAGAAGAGGACAAGGAATTGGAGGAATTCTGGCCAAAAGCTGCCAGTCATTCACGTTCTCCTTTCATTATATAGCAAATCCTTTGTAAATCATTACAAATTATAACAAACTCCCACTCTAGCATTCTAACAAACATCACCTATACCAGGACACCAAGATTCCATTTGTAACAAACTTGTAACAACTTATTTACTGAAATTAGAATTACTTAAATTACCCTAATGACTGATAATTGGCAGTAATTACTTCATCAGGAAATCATCAAATTTGTTGCTGATTTTCCCTTGATTTCCTCTTGAGCTTCGCCTAAGAATGATGTCACCTTGTTGATGTACATTGTGGCATTCTTTTACTGAATTTCCTGCAACAACCCATGGGTTAGCTGTGCCCAGTTTCACAAGGTCATTTCATTCCCACCATTCATGATATGTGGTATTTCCATAATACAATATTGCAATTCAAAATTCCATACAACTGAGTGTCCGGTTTCACATTGTCATTCCATTCAAACCATTCCATGGTACATTATTGAGATTCATACCATACCAACAAAGAAACATTAAAAATGTGAAAAGGATCATGTTTAACTTCAGCTACTTTGTTTAACCGCAGCTGCTAACTGCCATCCGGCATCATAGTACAAGTCACATTATACTACTATGTCTATCAAACACCCAAATGGTCAATTATACACAGTTAGAATCAAGCAGATGAGATCAGAAAATTTTATAGCTAAGAAAATGCCTAATGACAATCATCAACCAAGATTTATGCCCTGATTCATCTCCAAGACAATTTTATGTGGGACAGGAGGTTGCCCTGCTCACCAATTTTCAGGTAGTGAGACCTACCAATTTTCAGCCTTCTATCAATGTAGTTCATTCTGGAACATAACTGTTAGAATAAGGAAGAAGAATAGAGGAGAATGGATCAATGCTCATCAATTGATCTCAGAAACAAGTGATCAAGAAGCTACATATAGAGGCAACACATACAAGTATACTCCACTACTCATGTATATATATACATACATACATCTGGTATACATACATACATCTAACACCCCCCCTCAAACTCAAGGTGGATCATGTGTCTTGAGTTTGGATAACATAAACAGATGCTGATCACGTGTCTGAGCCTTAGTGAAAAAGTCAGCCACCTGGACCTCAGTAGGAAGATAATGAAGGGAGACAGTATGAGCACGGACATGGCAGCGGGTGAAGTAGGCATCGACACCAATGTGTTTGGTCAGCTCATGCTTGACCGGATCTGCGGCAATCTGAAGAGCTCCCGTACTGTCACAGTGAATAGGAATAGGAGAATGAATCGGGACACCAAAATCCTGTAAAATTGAGCGAAGCCAAAGCACCTCCTGTACTGTAGAAGCTAAAGCACGAACCTCAGCTTCAGCACTGGACTTGGTAATAGTTTGTTGTTTCTTAGTCTTCCACACAACAAGGGAAGACCCAAGAAAGATACAATAGCCAGTGACAGAGGCGCGATCATCGGGAGAACTGGCCCAAGTAGCATCCGAATAGGCCTGTAGCTGAAGAGTGGACTGGTGCGAGTAGAACAGACCAAGCGAGACAGTGCCTCGAAGATATCGTAACACCCGGAGAAGATGTCCATAATGAACAGAGATGGGGGCCGCAACAAACTGACTGAGAATGTGCACGGCATGAGAGATGTCAGGACGTGTGACAGCAAGATAGACCAGGCTACCAACAAGATGCCGATAGCGAGAAGGATCCAGTAAGGGAACCCCATCGGAGGCACGAAGTTGCAAATGCAACTCCATCGGTGTAGCGGCGGTACAAGTATCTGTCAAGTCAGAGCGATCAAGGAGATCAAGAGTGTAACGCTGCTGGGATAGTCGATAGCCATCAGGTTGAGATGTGATCTCGATACCCAGAAAATAACGAAGTGGACCAAGATCAGTCATCAAAAAGGTCTCACATAGTTTCTGCTTCACAAAGGTGCAGAATGGTCCGGCCACGGGGTGAAGAATGAATGAAGACAGCCGGGTCATGTATGCTCGGAGTAAACCCAGTGACCTCGACAGCGGTCTTTGAACAGCTCGAAACCGAGCACGAGGGGCCTGTTTGAGACCATAGAGCCTTGGCGGGCGACAAGCGGATCGGGGAGGTACACGAAGGCCGGGAGGAGGTCGTGTAGACCTCCTCCTTTAGGTCCCCATGAAGAAAGGCTTTCTTCACATCAAGCTGATGAAGAACCCACCTACGAACAACAACAACAGCAACTAATGTACGGACAGTGTGCATGTGGGCCACGGTGGCAAAAAGTCTCCCTCGTAGTCGCGGCCCGTACTCTTGCTGAAAACCCACGAGTAACAAGGCGCCGCTTTTATAGCGGCTCGAGAGATCCATCGAGCGGGTCTTCACCCGATAGATCCAGCGACATGTAATGGGAATAGCATAGGTAGGGAGAGGAACAATATCCCACGTGTGAGTCCGAGACAAGGCATCAAGTTCCGCCACTCAGGAGATCGGACCGCTTCCTTGTAGGTACCTGGCTCAATGACATCTGAGATACTGGTGCTAACAGAAGCATAACGAACAGGAGGATGTAAAGTGGAGCGATCTCGTAAAGAATAAGGAGCAGAGGATACCTCGAGGCGGATCGGTGGTAGGAGAGGCGTCGGAGAGGGGCTGCCGGGATGGAGTCGACTGTGGGATCCCAGAGCGATGGTAGAATAAATGAACTGGCGGATGAGCGGGAGGAAGTGAAGAAGGAGGAGTAGACGCGGCGAGGGAGACTCAGCGGATAGAGGAGAAGGGGGTCGAGAGGAGTAACTAGAAGCTACGGAAGTAATGATTGACGGAGAAGAAGGCAGGAGAGGTACCCAGCGTAGAAATGGGAGGGAAAAAGAAAAAGATAGAGGAACCGAGAGGAGAGGGAGACTCGATAGAAGAGGGAGAAAGCGTAAAAGGGGTGGTCTCATCAAATGTGACATCACGAGAAATACAAATCTGACGAGCAAATCGGGTCATGACTACTGATAACCTTTTATGCTCGAGACTATATCCCGGGAAAAACACGAGAGAGACAGTCGCGGTGAGTTTGGTTCGCTCCGCTGTGAGAGCAAAACAAAACAACGACAGACAAAAACACGAAGATGATCGTGAGCGGTGTCCATGAGAGAGACTGCCACATGAGACCCGCGATCGTGAAGATCGAGAGGAAGGTTGAAGGTTAATCGGATAAGCATGTACTATGACAGCGTAGCCCCTGAAAAGTGAGGAGGGAGAAAAGCACCAAGAAGAAGAGCACGAGCCGTTTCTAAAATATGACGATGTTTGCGTTCAGAGAACCCCCATTTCGAGCATGAGCACCGGGGACGAGTGATAAGCGAGGCGATGTGCCCTCAAGATAAAAAGTTCAGCCCCGAGAAATGTATTCGCCACCAAAATCAGATCGAAAGGTCTTGACTGAGGCAGCAAATTGGGTATGAACCATGGCTATGAAAGATCGATAGATAGATAATAGCGACTACGATTATGATATAAAAATAGATCTAAGTAAAACAGTGTGGTCGACAATGAAAATAACATAATAACGGTTACCACCTTTAGAAATAAAAGGAGCAGGACCCCAAACATCGAATGAATAAGCTCTGACAGAGCAGTGAGTCCTGAGATACACTCGTAGGATAAGGGCGTTGTAGTCGCTCACCAAGCTACAGTCCCAACTACAGCATAATGTCGGAGGAAGGAGAGACAACCCCTAAGACTCAAGACGAACTAAAAGAGGACATACTGAGATTAACACAAACGCACCAAGACGATGATGCCACATAAGATGAGATAGAATCGCAAAGATGACATCGTGAGTAGGCCTTGTACGAAGACGATGATGTGAAGGGTATCCAATACATAGACTACATTACGGCGGCCACCCAATCACCGTCCCACCGCGATCCCGCATACATGACATGAGGTACGGTCAAAAATAACCTGACAGTCATAATCAGTGAGCTGACTAACAAACATAAGGTTCATTGATAACCAGGGAACATGAGAGACGTAAGGAACGAGAATGCATCGAAGAAAACGACTCATGAAATGAAAAAGGAGAGTGCCACCGCGAGTGACGAACACGCGCTGATGTGGGCGGCGACGTGAATGACGTAAGATGAGTGTTATCGACGAGTCATGTGAAATAAAGCACCGTAATCAAGAAGCCTGCAGGAGATGTGAACCACCGAGCTGGGGCGAGGAACCTCGACGATCACGAGCGCAAGTGGAATCAAAGAAGACGGGATCGCGGAAATCATGCAACATCGCCATTAGCCGCCGACTGGCCAGGGAGAGTGGAGTAGAGACGTGCAGCAGTAGAGAGTGGTAGAGACTCGGACAAGAAGCATCAGAGGCGCAGAGTGAGGCAGCGGAGAAGAAAGCAGGGTAGCAGTGCACGGGAAGTTCCATCACCGCTTCTTCCGACAATCACGCCATACGACACAAAAATACCACAAGAGCGACAAGTCATGGGAGCCTTTCTACTGCTGCAGAGAGAAGGCCGAGACGAGACAAGAAGCCGTGAGGTCTAGTAGACGAGGAGGGAGAACAGCAGAGAGTAGGGACGCAGCAGCACTTCGCGAAAGAAAGTCTCAAGATCGTCTCCCTCAAAGCACGTAACAAAAGTAGAAAGGCCTTATCCAAAGAGTAGACCCGAGGGCATGAAGCAACCAGCCCCGAGTTCGCTCAAACCGTGACGCATTTAGACGCATACCTGAACTCACATACGTCGTGTCCCATCACGGCTACGACGACGAGCAGAGCAAGAGTCGTAACAAGTAAGGATCTCGGGCAAAAGATGAACAACACAAGCAGGGAGGGAGTCAGTAGCATCAATCTGACGCCACAAGGTGCAATACCGACTATAGAACCGGGTCGATCAGGTCCTCACCGCCCGCCGAGGCTGAGAGAGCTCTGAGATATAGCAGAAGTTGCTGCCCGGCCGGAACCACGAACGAACGTGCGCTTCAAAATAGTCCCACATCTCCTCAGGGCGGAAAGACAGCAACTGAAAGTACGAATATCAAGATGCGACTCGTCGACGATCATCATCTCACAGAGAACATCGCTGTTCTACTTTCAAACTCACGCCAAGGTCATGAGAAGAGACGAGGCCCGCACTGAGGCACTGCAGGTTTATAGTGGAGCAAGAGGGAGCAAAGACACGCACATCAACACGGCGAAGAACACGCACGCCATCGCAGGATCCGCCAGAGCGAGTCGCCATGAATATAGCTGGTGCCATCGCGCACCACATCGAATGGTGGAGATTACGCGACGCATCTCGTAACATCCCATCGAATCTATAAGCGCCCATCCGCACTTTTTTAACCGACACAATATCACACGCGCACAGCTTCCAATCATATCAACGATTTTGCTTAAGACAAAGACCCAACACTTGCTGTTTTACATGTAATTGAAAAGGCGAAGCCTTTCGATTCCGTGAACTAGGTGATGAGAGCAAGTGAGGCGGCAAGCAGTGTCCCGGCTGCGGCAGGGCAGCCGATCATACGGCGCGAGCGTCCGGCGTGCGCGGCTGCGTAGTCATAAATGGGCGTGCAAGACAGGAGAAGGGCGCTACCGATGCCGGTAAGTGTCGACGCGGGCATATCGCACCGGGTTTCGTACTGTCAGTGACGCGACATAGCAATGGACGACCGGTGCGCGGGCAAGGGGCGGATCGCCGGCGGAGGAGGCAGCGTAGCGCGTCGCAGAGTGCGCGATGGTGGAAGATGCTGCTGACGCAGCTGGTCAAAGCGGGTCGGCGCTCGCGCAATGATTGTTTCATGTGCTGTGTTCGAGAAAGATCGACGAAGGAGAAAAGAATAAGAAAAGATGCAATGAAGTAGAAAATGAAGGAGAGAAAGTCGAGGAGATGGCCGGGAGAGATGGCCCGGGAGAAAATGGCCGGAGGAAAAACACCTAGTATGATACCATGTTAGAATAAGGAAGAAAAATAGAGGAGAATGGATCAATGCTCATCAATTGATCTCAGAAAC
This sequence comes from Dioscorea cayenensis subsp. rotundata, assembly GCF_009730915.1. Classification (NCBI taxonomy): domain Eukaryota; kingdom Viridiplantae; phylum Streptophyta; class Magnoliopsida; order Dioscoreales; family Dioscoreaceae; genus Dioscorea; species Dioscorea cayenensis. The sequence continues at coordinate 22,790,889 of NC_052475.1, read as the reverse complement.
AAGTGATCAAGAAGCTACATATAGAGGCAACACATACAAGTATACTCCACTACTCATGTATATATATACATACATACATCTGGTATACATACATACATCTAACAACAACAAAGGCTTTTGTGGAAACATTTATTGGTTGATCTGCAGTAATATAACTTGGCAGAAATATGAGAACTTAACAGGATACCCAACATAAATTATAACTAAAGGTGTGTTTGTTTGGCAGGATATAAAACTACATGTAATTGTAATTACAAAAAACTTCAAAATCTGGTGTTTGTTTGGTTGGATTTGAGAATTTGAAAGTAGTTAGAAATGCAATGTAGATGGATTTGAGTTTTAGTAAATCTCTAAGCATTTAGGGATTTCAGCTAGAAAGTCACGTGAGACTTTTCTAATAAATTTATATATAAATAAAATAAAAATAAAATCATGATATTATTTTATCTTAATAATAAATGGTTACTATTATATTTTTATCAATATAAAAAATTATAAATATAAAAAATTATAAATAGTGTAATATATTTTTTATAATTATAAAAAATAACAATAATTTGTAATGAAGACATAAATTTATATTAAATTAAGCAATTATATGCATAATTATTTTGGTTACTATTAATAACAATTAATTGTGTATTTATAATTAATTAAATTTAATAATGACCAAGGTGGAGTATCCTTAGCAAGGGTGTTTATATCCTACAAATACATCCAACCAAACACATGTTTTCAAAATCGAGATTTACAAATCCTCCCAAACAAACACAAAATTTTGAAATCCAGCATTTTCAATTACAGTCAACCAAACACCAAAATTTGACTCTCCTGCATTTTCAACTCCAGAATTTACAATTACACTGTGATTGAAAATCTACTATATTTTCAACTACATCTAACCAAACGCTACCTAAGTGATTGGGCAAATACCTCAAATAAAATGATGCCCACAAACTTAAGAAAGAGCTGACCTCATTAAGTGCTACAGCCCATAATCCATCAATAGACGACACTAGGGCCTCCACAATATTATTCCTATATGAGTGATCCGGTGGCATCAACAACATACAGTGAATTTACCTTTTCAAAACTATGAAGTTCTTTCCTAACAGAATAAGTGGTTGCAAAATTCAATTCTGAGAAAAGGCATCCATTTGGGGATTTCCATGAAATTGCAGACTTATCAAAAACAACACGTAAGTCAAGAGTGCTAATCTTCAACAACAAAAAAAAATCTTGGAGCTGTTCTTCATCTTGCCTTTATTGAACTCATACTAACTTGATCTAAGTGGACTCATATGATAGGTATGTTCAGTTTAACATTGTCAATGTGAATTAACATCAAGGGACTAAAGAGAACATAAAGAAAAGCTCATGAATAATTGTCATAGAGGCTGTGGTGCACATGAAAGTATGTCAATTCTCAAAATGAATAATGATTCAGAAACAACAAGAAATAACCATGTCCATCATGATTCATATTATTATTCACATCATATTCTACTAAACTTCTCAGTTCTCAATATTAGTATGGCTGCAAGTAATGTCCATGCATCAAGCAATTGTGAGAACTAAAGCATAACAACAATGTGCAAACCTCTCCAAGTATACAAGCAATGCGCAATCATTCAGTGATGGTACCATTAGCCATGACAAACTCAGTAAACATCCGACCTTTCTCCCGCAACCCTGCAATGATCTCTTGCGCCTCCTCGTTGATCACCTGTGGCAAATACTTCTCCATCCGATCAAACCACTCCCCCAATGTCATCTTCTCCATATCACCTACTTCCTCAGCCCACTCTTCTCCTCCAGTTCCATCCACCCTCTCCTTCACCACATCAACAGTCTCTGAATCATCTCTTCGATCTTCTGTCACTGTCTCCTCCTTGTTCAAAACCCTAACCTTCCTATTCCCGCCCCTTCCCACATTTTTTGGCTCCAAAATCTCATCTTTCTTCTTCCTACCAGCCCTAGTCCTCGCCGGCAGGCAAGGGGGCGCCACGATTGGATCTTTCCTACTAGAAGCCCTGGTTTTTCCTATTAAGGTATCAGAATCGAGAATTTGAACATAAATGGAGGCTAATTCGCCGATCTTTATAGAATCGCCATGAGAAAGTGGGGCTGGCACACAGGGCGAAATCAGGGAACCATTGAGAAAAGTGCCATTAGACGTATCAAGGTCGGTGGCGGTCCACCTGGAGGTTCCGGCATCGAATTGCAAGCAAAGGTGCTTCTGCGAGACCCCAGGATCTTTAATGGCGAATGTATTCCCACGGACAACGCGACCGACGCGGATCACTGCTCCCGCACCGAATTCCAAGGTCTCCACCTCGCCGGAGCCCCTATCAACGGTGAGATTCAGTGCCATTGGAGACGAAATCCAAAACCCTAACCCTAGACTGGAGTGAAGAGGTGAAGAAGCAAAAGGGTAGGGGGACAACGCGGCCATCAAATTAGAGGGACTAAAAGATAAATAGTCAAAATGTTAGGGACTTAAATGAGAAACTAACAAAATCGCTGTTGCTAATCACGAGGCAAGGCCAAGCACGGCTGCATGGCAAGGGCATCACCCAGCTGAACAATGAAAAGTCCTCCACTTCGACGAGTGGTAATGGAGGGTCCTCCTTCCTCCATTGACGCACTCCCGGGGGTGGACGCTCACTTCCATCCGTCCCTCTCACTCTTTCTACGCCCCAATCACTGCGAAGTATCCCAGAATCTTCATCCTGTCTTAAAGCCGTGATCTTTGTCCTAATCCAAGAGCATACCAAGCTAAATGGAAGGAGAAAAGCTCGTGGATGAACAGGTTTATGCTCTCTTGTTCTTTCTCAAATTAGAAGGTTTTGTTCATTCTTATATTTTATTTGATGATGATGTTTTACTGGTTTGTTTTTTGGTTCAATGAAAAGAGGTGCTTGTGTTGCTTGGAGTATGCTCTGTCTCAATATTATTCTGTCATTCATTTTTCTTTTTCATGTTGATGACTTCCGAAGAAAAGTTTGGAGTAATTATGGCGAACTGTGTGGGTGAAGTATCATGCTTTGCTAAATTTGTTATCTGTCTTGTTCTACTTTACCTAGTGGGTGTCCTTGCCACTGAGATTGTTGCATCTTTTGTAGAATTCGCTCTTTAGACTCTTTTAATCATGACAAAAATCACCTCATCTATAAGATGAATCTTTTCCTAAAAGATTGGATGGATCCAACAACATCTCTTCGGACAAAAGGTGAATTGTTTCATCCAGCTGCTGCATCTCTGTACTACCGAGATGCAAATTGAACTTCAGCTGTCTTGGATAGGAGATGTTAGGACCAGCGTAGTCAAGCTAAATTATTACTATAATAAGGCTTCATGGTTCGATGTTGTGGATTACTTGTCAGTAATAAGATTAGGCTTGCTTGATTTGAGATGCAACAGTCAACAGTCTTTCAATTTCCTGTGTCTTTTTTCTTTGTACCGAATGTTCCGCCATTATGTTGATTTAATGGGTAGTAAAAATGACTAATTGGTTTCGTGAGCCAGATTTATCAACTAGGATTAACCATCCAGTTTTGTTTGACATGGAAAAAGCCATTTAAAGAGAGCAAAATTTCCTAAGAAGGTCAAAATTGGCTTTCCCGCTCAAATTACTTTCTAAAATTAATGAAACAGTAGCTTACTAGAGTTATGGTGATAGAAACTTTTTATTAACTAGCATACAACATATTCTTAGCCTTTAGCCAGCCATTACTGGTATGTCGTAGTTCAAAATTCTAATACCCCTCATGTTACCAGCGCTCATAGATAGTGGATAATAAGAACTTACTGTAGCTTTGTATATGAATTCTGATTTATTTTCCTCTTCCATCTCTTTTTATGTTGATTGTTGGGTATAATGGGCTAAGTAAAAACCTCCTATATGAGTTGAAGTGTTAAAATTGCCTTTCATGCTTTAGCATTGATAAGAATCGAACAGTTTAGTATATTGAGTCAGTTTGCCTTATTCTTTACTGTATTGAGTTTCCGGCATTATCAAACTGGTATAACAAACGAAAATTTTGTTATTTATTGCAGGTAATATCAAGCCTTTTTGATGATAAGAATATTATATCCTGTTTATCAGATGATGTCACTATTTGAAAGCCTCTGGTTTGTTTTTGCATGCTTTCTACTGTATTGAATTGAACTGAAGTTATGAGCCAGCAAGAGGAGAAATTTGTGAGGTTGGTTCTGTCAATTCTAAAGTTTTATCCATTTCAATGGTTTTTTATTTTTGTTTTGTTTTGTTCTTTTTTTTTTATATTGCAATAATGAAGTGTTGGTAGTTTTTGTGAACTAAGGCAAAAAAAGAAATAGATAAACATGACCACTTATTCATCATAAATGTCTGAACATGGTACACCAATTCTATGCATTTCCTTCAGTTGTTCATCCTGCCTGTGTTGGTGAAGATAAACTAATTGCGAGTCTATTTGTAACATAGGTGCCCATTAGAGCACCAATTTTTAACTTAATATAAAATGCCCTTACTTTGGTCGGAAATTGACAGTAACCTACAGAATGATATCTGAAATGCTTAATATTGCAAAATTAAAATGACTACTTAGTGATCAGTCAGGCCTGAACTAAAGAAATCATTTGGTTGCGTCTAACACTTAAACTAGTAGAAAATGCAAGGTTCCAAGGTTCATCAATGCATGATTTTTTTTTTTCTTCTTGGTGTTGTCTGCCACATTTTAGAAAGGCCATTCTTCATTGTAATCTTCTCTGCTTATGTTTTTCCACCTGCTAGATATTTCACGTGAAAAATTATGAATCTTGAATAGGAAATTACATATCTAATAGATGATGTTGATAAACTTCATTTGATGAAGGTTCCAAGACTGGCATTCAGTGAGATCACTTAGTTCTGAGGAAACATTTTCAGGACGAGGGAAAGGAATATTTGGTTCAGTTACAAATAAGCTCCTAGGTGCAGTCAAACGGGGTTCGAAGGTGATAAAAAATGTTTTCCACTTCAAGTATCAAAATGATTATTCTGAGGAAGAGCTTGAACATAAGCAAAAAGTACTTGATCCTCAAGGGGCATTTCTTCAGAGGTGGAATAAGATATTTGTCTTGTCTTGTGTGATTGCGGTATCTGTGGATCCCTTATTCTTCTACATCCCAGTTGTCAATATTAAGGGCACATGCATCGATCTGGATAAAACATTGGCAGTCACTGCTAGTGTACTGCGCACCTTCACAGATATATTTTACATTCTTCATATCATTTTCCAATTTCGGACTGGTTTTGTTGCTCCTTCATCTCGAGTCTTTGGGCGGGGTGTCTTAGTTAAAGATTCTTCAATTATAGCCAGACGGTATCTGTCATCATGTTTTCTCATTGACATCCTTGCCGTGCTTCCCTTGCCACAGGTATCTAATTTTTGCAGTGTATTTATTCTAATTTTGGTTCTTCAGACCTTCTGCTCTAGGGAAAGTTTATCTGAAGTCAAAATGATTATTTCAGTGGAGAAGGAAAGGGCCTGACATTTCAATGACAAACTTTTAATTCTCAATCATTTCATGAACCGTGTTTGTAATTACATTTAGATGATGAATCATTATAAACCATAAAGATGCTGAATGACATTTTAAACCATAAAGATTAAATTTTCTATTCAGGTATAATGCTACTTTGTTAACATGAATGGTTAAATCAATCACATGATGTCAATGGTAAAATATTGTTTCAAGGAACTAATTCTGTGAGCATTACATCTCATCAGCAGTTAGGGTTGTATTGATCGCAATGTTGTTGATGATGGTGAAGATAGTGATCTTGGTGCTAACGGAGCTAGTTGTGGATGACACTATAAATACGAGTGTTTGTTTGAACTTTCTATAAATTTGCATTATATATTAAGGGTTTCTAGAACTCTGATTTTCGTCATTCATATTGTTAACTTTTATCTGGTATTACTGATCTGATTCCATCTACTAGATTCTTCTTTTTGCTTCCTTACAGCATGGCTGCATGGCTCGGAAAGCCTATGTATTTTTCATAATGTATTTTTTTCCCATTTAGGTGGTTATGGTAAGCATAATTACTAAACCGGGGGGTTCTACTTCACTAAATGCTAAAGGTCTTCTGATGCTCATCGTTGTTCTCCAATATGTGCCTAGGCTTGTTAGGATCATTCCTTTGTATCTGGATGTTACAAGAACAGCAGGAATAATTACCGAAACAGCTTGGGCTGGAGCTGCATTCAACCTATTGCTTTACATGCTCGCAAGTCATGTAAGGCCAACTAATAATGCAATGAATGTTAGATTTCTTATTTTTCTTTGATAAGAATCAATATGGTGTCTACAAGGTTCCAGGTTTTATTTATTCTTTTAGAAAAAACATGTATATCTATGCTCTTGCAATTTCATAATGGGGAAACTAAAAATTGAAATTTGAGTTTAATTTCAAATCTGAATAGTTTGTGGTTTAAATTTCGAGTTAATTTTCCTTCATGATTTGTTGGTGGTTACTAATTTCGTATATGGTAACTTCTTGTTGCTGAAAATGGTCACTGTTTCCTATCTTAGAAATAGTTAGATTGATGTTTGCCAGTGTGAAAAATTTTTAGAAAACTTTTAACAGTCACCCAAAAGTCCCTATCTCTCTCTATTTCCCTTAATCATTTTTTTTTCTGTTATTTTTGTTGCTATCACTATAGCATTCATCATTTCTCTCCAAGGTTGTTTCTCATGAGAGATGGCACTTGATGAACCCTTGGGTTGGTTTTCCCGGCAAATCCTCCATGGTAGGATGGGAATATTACTTAGAAAAACAACATTGCACTTATCTATAAGACCTAAGGTCTCATTGCTATTATTTGAGTGCAACGTCTTTCACCAATCTCTTGAAAGACAGTTATCTAATAGACCATGGATAAGTAATTTGATTCTGATTATTTGATTCGACTTCCCTGCCATATGTTTGTATAAACATATTTGATATTATATCCATTCCAGTGGTCCTGCCTTACATGATTGTTAAATTAGAATACTCCAATTCTTCTTCTTAGCTATGCTACATTCCATGTCTTTAGTGATGAGATGTGCATGTTACACATGCAGTTGTTAAAAAATATGGAAGAATCTGTTCTTTTTTCCATTCCATTAGGTGCCATAATGATCTAATTGGATAATTTGCAGGTACTTGGAGCATTTTGGTACTTGTTTTCGATTGAACGAATGTATACATGCTGGCGACAAGAATGCCTTGCAAATAAGTGCCATACTTCTTCTTTGTACTGTTATGGGAAAAACAATGGAGGCAATACATTTATCCTCAATAATTGTTCTACTGATGAAAAAAATAAGTTATTTGACTTTGGAATATTCCGTCCTGCTCTAACAAATGTTGTTGGGCCCAGAGACTTCTTCCCCAAGTTGTTTTATTGCTTTTGGTGGGGGTTGCGAAACTTAAGGTAGGTAAATATAGTGAAAGCATGTATGTAATTAAAAAATGATGGTCATCCTTTGCTATCTCATTGGCATATGTTCTATGGACATACATTAATTGGTGCATGATTGTATATCAAGTGAGGACTGTCACTCCTGGATTTATTTCCCGTTAATATTTCATACTTTCACCGTAGAACTTTTAATATGAAAATATTTCATATTCAGCAGCACTTTGGCTTTGAATTTGTAACTGTGATTATTTTCTATAACTTTAGTGTTGGTTCTCAAGATTCCTACTTGGGAAACTATAAACTAAAGTTAGACATGCAAGCACTTCCATCAAATTTTTCTTTCCCTCTTTAATTTGTTTTTTCCAATTTTTTGTACTATTATCTTTCTTTCTTTCATGTAATCCTAAATTTTGTGGCTGGAAATAGATTGTGGTGAAGCTTTTACTGCCCCAAGCTCTTTTTAACATATGGATAAGGCTAGGTTGTGTTTTTCCCATTCTCATTTGTTTTTGCTTAATGGCCTCTAACATATGGATAAGGCTAGGTTGTGTTTTTCCCATTCTCATGTGCTTTTGTTTAATGGCCTCTAATCCTGAACTTATGCTTCATGTTTAAGTTTGCAATGTGTATGTTATAGAGTTAATGTCTCACTTTTACACTCTGTTGCAGTTCTCTTGGCCAAAATCTTAACACGAGCACCTATACCTGGGAGATTTTGTTTGCTGTTTTTATCTCAATTTCTGGCTTGGTTTTGTTTTCACTTCTCATAGGCAATATGCAGGTAAGACTATTTTCATTCTCATCTTATCTTCTATAGCTGATATCTTTTTCCTGCCTATTCCATCTATATATGCTCTTGATAAAATTTGCGAGAGAGAATTTCTATATCAAGTATGAAAGTTGGAAGTTGGGTCATCAACAGGACGATGATCCTAGGACCTTCTATGGATGATTATTTAATATGTTGCTAAAAACCTTGAGCTAAATTTTCTTCATGAATATGTCTGCACAGACTATCAGTTATGCAAAAGGTTTTGATCAGATGCTTCATGCTTGACCTCATGATCTAAAGGATTTAGTGATTTCAATTTTTCATGACTGAGTATAACACCTTGCATCGTTCCAGGTAAGAATTTTGCTTAATGGTGGAATAAGCTATTCGAGTACCACAAAATTTTAACTCGTCGCATCATTCCATTTGAAAAGCAGAATGGAAAAGGCAATCTGATTGTCCAACCTCTGGACATCAGGTTTTGTTTTAGTTTCTGCTGAATGAAGTGGACAATGAAGTTCCTGACGCCAATTTAATATGTTCGGTTCATTGACAAATACTCATTGTGCAATAAGTCTGTTGAACATAATTACCATGTGTTAATCTGATTTTGTGTTACAAAAGCATTGTTACCTTTAATTGTATCTCTAGAAGCCAGAAAGAAATCAAGTCTTTGCACAAGTATCTGGGATGAAATTTCTGTTGACTTAGTTATGCCCTCCTCTAATGATGATGAAACCTATATTCTAATCTCAGCTTCCCTGGTTCTGTGTATCAGACATATCTGCAATCCACCACTAGGCGAGTCGAAGAAATGAGAGTAAAAAGGCAAGATGCAGAACAATGGATGTCTCATCGTTTGCTTCCTGATATTTTGCGGGAACGAATCCGTCGGCATGAGCAATACAGATGGCAAGAAACAAGAGGTGTAGATGAACAACAGCTGGTAATGAATCTTCCCAAAGACCTTAGGAGGGATATAAAGCGCCATCTTTGTTTTGCACTACTCAAGAGGGTGAGTGTTACAACAATATATTCCCCTTCCCCTTTTACTTGATGAATGTCAAAAAATTTCAATCCAGTTCATGAATTCAGAATTGGTTCAAGTGTTACATTTGTAAATACTTGTTACATTTACTGCCAGGTTCCAATGTTTGAGAAAATGGACAATCAACTAATGGATGCAATGTCTGATCGCTTGAAGCCAGTGCTGTACACTGAACAAAGCTGCATCATTCGCGAAGGAGACCCTGTAGATGAGATGCTGTTTATAATGCGAGGAAAGCTAGACAGCATCACGACAAATGGCGGAAGAACTGGTTTCTTCAATTCAGATTTTCTCAAGGCTGGAGATTTCTGCGGTGAAGAGCTCCTTACTTGGGCTCTGGATCCACATTCATCCTCTAGTCTCCCCAGTTCAACAAGGACAGTAAAGACATTAACAGAGGTTGAAGCTTTTGCTCTTATGGCCAATGATCTTAAGTTAGTTGCATCCCAGTTCCGGAGGCTGCACAGCAAGCAGCTTCGCCATACATTCAGGTTTTATTCTCAGCAGTGGAGGACATGGGCTGCATGTTTCATACAAGCTGCATGGCGGAGGTACACGAAAAAGAAACTCGAGGATTCTTTGAATGAACATGAAAATAGATTGCAGGTTGCTCTGGTGAAAAGTGGTACTAGTGCACCCAGCCTCAGTGCCACCATTTACGCGTCTCGGTTTGCAGTGAATACCTTGCGGGCTTTGCGAAGGAATGGAGTTCGCAAGACAAGGTTGCCAGAAAGGTTGCCTGTGATACTGCTGCAAAAACCAGCAGAGCCTGATTTTACTGCAGAGGATCATTAATGCAGTGCTCTTTGGCTGAGAATCATCTGCTCTATATCATCTGTTCTGGCTTAGTATAATAAATTTAGCATTGCATCAAACAAGGTGTGTTCTTTGTGTGGTAGAAGAATGTAGTGTATTAACGAACATATACAAATAAGAGTGTACTTGCAGCTTACTGATTGTTGTAACTTGTTTGACAGTTTTTCTTTAAAATATGTTTGCTCGTGCAGTCTTCTTGTTCTGATGGTATTTTAATAATATATAGATATATATATAGAGAGAGAGACCTGCAGCTATTGCAAAGGAAATTGCCACATTTATCACCATGCCATGTCCTGGAGAAACTTTGATATATTTACAGAATTGCAAGCCAGGATTTTAAGGTCTGCATGAACTACAACATACAATACAATTTTACTGTGTTAGAAGTTGGAAAAAAGAGGTGGTCTTGGTAGTGTCTTCAACTTGCCGGTAGAACGTGTCTTTGACATGGAATCCAATGCTGAAACAGCTTCTACAATATGCTTTCCCTTGTTGAGCATAATGCAGTTCGCCCTGCAGATTATCATTATTAAACAGTCACATGAAACAATTTCCTCAAGGATTTTATGTTGAACAGCCACTCTAATTTCAGAGCTTACAAAACATGGTAATAGTCACTCAGACGCAGTCAAATCCTTCTAAACCTAAATAAAGTCAAATATTGTGATACTTCATTGGTCTAGAGCATCTAATGGGTCACTACAAAATTATCTAGAGAGTAAATTTTTTTGTCTCAAATTTGTTGATGATACAAGGTGATTAACTTATTCCAAGAACCATAGTGTACATGATTTCATAATTACACTTGACAGAATATTATCCTTTCCCTCCCTATACTCTTGCTATTCTCCTTTCTATAATAATTTTCAGGAACTACCCAAATTTATGCTCCAGTTTTGCATCTAAAGTTAAAGCATATGACTTCTGAGTCAATGATGTCACTTGGCAATAACAAGTGGCATCCTCAGAACATTTCTAAAGAATGGTCAAAGAGCACGAGTGACATTAGATTAAGGTTAGGTGTTGTATTGAACTTAATAAGCATTCTGCAGCTATTTGATAAAAATTAAGCTAAGAGAATAGAAGTTGCTTAATTTACAAACCTCCTGCCTGGCTGTTTTGTATTATTTGTTTACTAGACTACGTAGAAGCAAATGTTCAATTCGGAGAAGTTTGGTTTCCTATTTTACCTCATTCCATTAGTCGCATCTGTAATCTCAGCTCTGGTAGGAATTCCAGACTTAGTAAGTGATTCAAGAACCTGGGTTGCCCAAATAACAGGCACATGCGCTGCACTACAAATGGACAGAATCTCGTCTTGAATGCTAGCCAACTGCTGCCATTCACACTCCACTGCAAGATCTCCCCTAGCAATCATAACGCCTAATGGATTTGGGTATTGCATGGCCTCAAGAAGTAAGAGAGGCAGGTTTTCAAAGGCGCCACGGGTCTCTATCTTCAGCACAACACCTAAGTTTTGAAGTTTCCTTTTCTTAAGTTCTTGCATAACAACGGTCACATCATGAACGTCACGAATGAACGAAATGCCCACCATGTCAGCATTAGCGGCAACAAATTCAAGATCCACAAGGTCTTTGGAAGTGAGCCCTTCGAACTTCATCTCACTCTTTGGAATGTTGATGGATTTCTCTGAACCAAGTTTAGAACCTTTTGGGCTTGCATGAGTGATTGAAACAACGATCTCATTGATGCCTGCCCCTTGGATAACCCCCCAGATTTTTCCATCATCAAAGGCAATTGGGTCACCGGGTTTGACAGAGTCAAAAAGACGGCCAGAAGGACATGTTATCTTCGGTGAACCAATACTAGTACCACCCAGTTCATCACCTGATAAACTAGAATCTCTTAATATCGTCAGTAGATCTCCAACTTGCAGTCTTACAAACTGCTCTGCTGGAGGCACATTTACAATTTTTCCATTTATTGCTTTTTTCTTCTTCTTACCCTCAATGAATAATGTAGTGTTACATCCAACATAAGCAGTCCTTGAGCACTCTGCTATATAACCATGACCAGAGAAAACAGAGAGTTTTTCAGAAACTTTCAGGGATCTCTTTCTCCCTCTAGCATCAACAAATCCAAGGACCACACCCACCTCAATTTCTTGAAAGAGCCTGTCACCTTCAAGAAAAAGCACAGCATCTGGTGATATGTGAGCAGGAGGGCAACATCCTGCAGGGGACAAGTAAACTTGGCTGGGAAAAATGACGTCACCTTTGGCATCCTTCTTGGGGGATATCTTTATCACTCGTGGACCACTCTTCAGTGGTCCTGTCCTCAGTTTTGGTCCAGCTAAATCCATAAGGACACGACATGGTTTTTCCTGCATTTGAGAACTGTGCTTTACAAGCCTGATGATCTCACTCCAAATGCTTGGATCATCATGTGCACAATTAATCCTTATGATATCTGCTCCTGCCTTGAGAAGATCATCAAGAAGAATTTTGTTAGAAATCACTTCTTGACCAACAGTTACCATAATGTGTGCATCTTTCTTGTCTTGAATTGATCCAAACAATGCCCTTGCGTGCATAAATTTCGTTTTCCTCATAGTACTTATGGTAGCATCCCTTGCATAATCAGTACTCTGAGCAGTCACTTGATCTCTTATTTTCATGTGAATTATGTTTTTTCTGTCCTCGGCAGAGATATGCGACAAGTTCTCCAACAGCTGGATGCAGGCAGTAATACTTGCAAGAACATGAGAAGTTGTGTTATCAAAATCCAGAAGACCTATAGAAGAAAGTTCTTCTTTAAGTTGCTGGACCTCAAGAGTGTGCACAGCCAAATAGTGAATTAAGTTTGCTGCACTCCACAAGTATGTTCTGCCATGCGAATAGCAATTATAAGATGCAACCTCTGAATGAATGAAGTGAAAAAAATATATAAATAAATATTTTCACAGTTAAAGGAGGATAAACAGATGGCATGAAAATTAATTTTATACCTGTGGCATATATTAAGACGCGAAGCATTCCATTGTTCAGATGCTAACACATGCAAATATATAGCCTTTAGTTTGTCAAGGCATACTTGATAGTTGATGGAATCTGGTGTAAGCTCATCATTAAGAGAAGAAATGTGGGACTCCTGATCCAAATGACAACTTGAATCATCTGATATGGCAGATCTCTTCTCAGGACTAGAACAAATTTCAGAGTTCTTTGTTATAGCATTGAGCAAATCATGAGATGTACTGTGCCCGTCGCTTCCAGAGTCACCATTCTCCTGCAACTTGGCATAAACTTGGAAGTATTTAGGTTGCCTCTTCAATTTCACTTGAGGCTGGATGAGATAATCTCCGTAAATAGCAGCAGGCAAAGGAAGTCTGCACTTAGGATTTGAGAGAAGTCCATCTGCCGTCGCTGAGGTCAAAACTGGACTATTAACTTTTAAGGATCCCCTGAGAACAGAACAAGTACGAAAAAGTTCAAGCATAGATATTTCATGAGATCAGCACCTCACATTAATCAGTCACAAATATAGAAACTACAGTCAATTATTTGTGTCAATCAACTTAATAGTTAATATATAAAGTCTCAATTGCCATGGTTTTCTTATTTTTATTTTCAGAAACTTGAATTTTTGTGGATTGATAAACAATTACTAAAAATCAGATAGCATGATTTCAATTTTTAAATTAATAGCATTATAGAGACACATGGAAGAAAAAATCTAAAGCTGCAATGTCTTCATATGACATGATAAGAGATAAAGATAGCAATTGAAATATTCCCAGTCTCCAAAATTGCTTTTCGAAAATCACCTAACCAAGAAGATTGATAATTTACACATAAACAGATGAGAAAGCATTCTCCTTTAATTAGAAGAAATAATCAAAAGAATCTGTACCATGAAATAAAGTATAAAAAACATACTAACAAACAAACAAAAAAGAAGGAATCCAACTGCATTTCATACAGCCTCAAATTAGCATAATGGCAGTTATAATGATAGCGTACGAGGTGATGCTATGACAATTTTGTTTGGGTGTTAAAACTACCATTAAACAGCCTCTCCTCAAGCTAGAAAGAGGATAGAACAACATGCACAACGACACATCAGCCAGATATGTTGCATAATTTTGCTAAATGGTGAAGACATATCAAAGAAGCTTCACGTATAAACAACAAAAGGTAATACAATGAATCAAGAGTTCTATCAATAAGAAAAGTTTTATCTAATAACAAGATCAACAGTTGTGCTATAATAAGTAGAATTATTGTGATAATTGATCATACCCAGCACAAATCTAAATATCTCAGCATGCCATCAATTTCTAAAGACAAAACTTTCAAAGAACTTACAAGATTTTGGAGGATTGCATCATTGTTGACCAAGTGAATAGAAATTAATGATCGCTTAGAATATATGTGTATACTCTACATGGCCAAAAAGGGACCTGCAAACTTTGGCAACAAAGAAATGGTACAATATAAGAGAAAGAGGCAAGTATCAGTCTCTAAAATGGGATAAATAGACAGGGATACAACATAAAGCTTGTACAAATAATTGGAAAAACAGATAGAATTTTTGTGCAAGGATTGAATTTACAGATTCTTACAACAAGCAAATGGAAACTTGAAAAGCCACCAAAGCATACTTGGGTGAGTAATACATTGAAAAGAGTCTGACGATGTCACCAGAATTTGAGTATTAATTTCATGGATCAAGTCATAATGAATCCCAAAAAACATTTTATAAACAGTTGAAATAAGGATCACCTTATAAAAAAAAAAGGTCGAGGAAATATGATGTTGCGGTAGATATAATCAAATAGTCAATTTTACTGCAACAAAGGTGCTATGTGAATTTCAAAGTCATGATTTATGATATTATACAACAGCAACTGTACTTTAAAAGGTAAGTCGAGAAAACTGGAATAATTGATCCCAAATTGATGAAGATAATTTTTTTTTTTGTTTAAAAATGTCTTGTGCAAGAATTTACCACAGTTTAAACCAAAATATCAGATATAAGACTGAGAAAACTTCCAAATTTCTCTCCCATTGTGATTTTTAATCTGAGTAATCAAGTAAGAAGCCTTCTACGCAAGCAATTTCTCAATGATGTTCACATGGTTAATTCATTAAAAAAAAAATAGTCAGACAACACTCACTACCACTGCTTCTCTGACTAGTCAATCCGAATTTTTTGTGAAATAAACACTTCTATTTAAATTTACCAGAACCCTGATGAAGGCAAAGGGAATAAATCCAACAACAATTGTATAACATGCTAACAACAAAAACTGACACCAGAACTAGAGAAAGCACCAACTTTTGTTGTTCCTCTTTAAAAAAATTATTTCTCTTGAATCTTTCTTTTAGAGCAGTAAAATAAACTTGGTAATAAATAAATAAACATCTAACCTCTCACGAAGTACCTCATCATGATAAAATGGCATGATAAAGCTTACTACAGTTTCAATCATTCCACCATGATTGATTCGCGTACATTAAAAAAAAAAAAAATACAACATAGATCATGGATCAAGTTTAGACAACTAAATGGATATTTCAACCACCAATTTCTGACCAAATGACTTGACTACTTACTCATTGGATCCAATTTGAACCAGCTAAAATACAGTCTCTGACTTCATCTCCGACAAAGGGAGAAACTTGATTAACGATTACATCCCTGCAATGACCAACTAAACTAAAGATCATTTTCCTCCTTGATCTAAGGTACTTCATGCCCTCTCTATTAATATTCCACTAATCAGCTACATCATCTAGTTCAATCCAAAGATATTAATCACAAACAAATAAAAATTAGATAACACCAGGAAAAAAAAAGAGGAATTTGTCGAAGATAAACTGATAGCTATCGGAAAAAGTAAAGCCTCAAAACTTTAAGATTCCGAAGAACTGCAGAAAGAATCAGGGTTGAGAGATTGAGCAGGAGGAGAAACCTCACCTCTTGTTGAGATTCAGAGGACCTCCGACGAGGTTAACGAGTAAAGATAGAACTGGTGGACTTTTTGTTGGGATTTCGAGGATCTCCGGCGAGTTCCGGAGACTGGAGATAAGAGCGTGTGGACCGCACACTCCAAAGCCGCCCCACAAGCTCGCAACTAAAACAGCAATGGCAAGTGAGTACAATTTTTGTCCAAAAACAAAAAGTACAATGTTTGAGGGCCGTTGGATGTATCTACAGATCTGATCTCACCGATCTTGAGGCAAAATTCCGATTTCAACTATCAGACAAAGACTATGCTTTCTGCCTCGAGATTCATAAAACAAACCGATCCCAGAGCAACATATCTGACTGAACTTTTTTTTATTATTTCGAAGAATATTTAAAAGTATTAACTTTGTAGCCACCAGTGAATCTACTCGATGAAGACACCTACAAGATCAGCGTTGCTCTGCAAACTTCGCTCAGCTAGAGCCCAAACCCCGCAAGAGACTTGACTCGATCTTCTGCCGGGGAGTAGTGCCCTCACGATGTCTTTCTAGGAAGGTCCCGAGATCGCTAGGGTGTCTTCACGTCTCACCTAGATCTTTTTCCTCGTTTTTTTACCTCCTTTCGCTATTTTCCGTTTTTCCTCACCTTTGGGTGAAAGAAGTTTCCTACTTTGTACTGTCTTTTCCTATTTAATAAATTTGTGGTTTATCCACATTTATTTCAAAACCATACGAAAAAAATTTGTGTGTGTGTTTTTTGGATTGGTGTGAGCACGCCGCTAATCTTTCATTTTTGAGTTAAGTGCTTCAAGTATAAGTTTTGGAGGAAAATGTAATGTAAATATCAATTTTGTGAGAGGTAACAGTTTAAAATTTAGAAAACAACATTATTCCCTGACAAAGATCAAGAGGTAGAGCTGGAATGTAACGCCACCAGTGATGCATAAGCTCCATCAGGCAACTCTATAAGCTCCTCATGTTTCCCTTGCTCGACAATCACGCCATTCTTAACTACCGCTATGACATCAGCTCCTCTGATTGTTGACAACCGGTGCGCCACCACAATTGTAGTCCTCCCAACCATAACTTTATCCAGTGCCTCTTGAACCACACGCTCAGACTCAGCGTCCAAAGCACTTGTGGCCTCATCGAGTAACAAAATCTTGGGGTCTTTGAGAATGGCTCTTGCTATCGCAATTCTTTGTTTCTGGCCACCAGACAACTGTGCTCCTTTCTCGCCAACGTTGGTGGCGTACCCTTGAGGTAATGCGGACACGAACTTGTGCCCGTTCGCGGTCTCGGCTGCTACTACTATCTCCTCTTCGGATACTTCTCCTTGCTTGCCGTAAGCAATGTTGGCACGGATTGTGTCGTTGAATAGCACTGGTTCCTGGCTCACCAATCCCATTTGTTGTCTTAACCAGCTGATCTTTAGATCCTGAAGTTTCACTCCGTCGAATAAGATCATACCGGAATCTGGATCATAGAATCGCTCTAGCATGGCGATAACCGTAGATTTTCCACTACCACTCTCACCAACTAGCGCAACAGTCTATACAGAGAAAATGAAACCTAAATTAATGTATTAAAACACAATATTAAAAAAAAAAAAATTATATGTATGCACCTTTCCAGAGGAAACAGTCAAGCAGAGGTCTCTAAAGATTTGAACTTCAGGTCTGGTTGGGTACTTGAAGCTGACATGTTGAAACACAATGTCGCCTCTCACATCTGACAACGTGATGCCCTCATCAATGCTGGAATCGATCTTGGACTTGCGGTCAAGAATCTCAAAGATTGAAGCGGCTGAGTCCTTGGCTTTGTTGGTGTCTGGACCGAAAGCGCTGGTTTGTGATACACCTGAAGCTGCCATCGTTAATGCAAAAAACACCTGCCATCATGAATTATTACATTAATCTCACAAATATTTCTTTTTAAAATGTAAGGAAAACAAGTAACATGCCATATTGGAAATTTGGAATACACAGTATATATAGAAAGGCCACTCACTTTGAAGACTTGGCTGAAAGTGGCACTCCCGTTATGGATGAAATGAGCTCCAACATAGAAACAAATGGCATAACCAACATATAGCACTGCAAACGAGAAGCCAAAGCCCAACCCGCTAATGATACCTTGTCGGACTCCATTTCTCAAGGGGCCTTCGCATTTCTTCTGGTATGCTTCCATCACTCTCGTCTCCGCACAAAATGATGCCACGGTCCTGATGTTTCCAACTGCGTCATTTGCTACCTGACTTGCTTCTTCATACTTGACCTACAAACTCAAATTCCTTGCTATCACAATCAAGCTCTCACGTGGAATGCAATTGTTAAATTCTGAAGAGAAATTACCTTTGCATCTGCACTGAAACCCTTGAGAAACTTCATTTGCACATACCCTTGCAAACCAATTAAAGGAAGCAAGGCTATAACTGTTAATGCTAGCTTCCAATTAGCAATCATGGCTATCACAAGCCCAGCAATCACCGTAGACAAGTTCTGAACCATCAATGATAAGCTATCTCCCACGATTCCACTAACTGTTGTAGCATCAGCAGACAGCCTAGCACCTATGGCCCCACTGCAATGGGAAAAGAAATTCAATCCACAATAAATATATATATATATATATATATTACAAAGTGGAAAAGCCACTTAGTCAAGAGCGTGCACAAAGACAAAAAATAAACATCCAAGCACCCTCACTTGGAGATGAGGGGTTAGGCCCGTTAGGGTGGCAAGCCAGAGCCCACGCTAGGGACCCATTGCCACCACTTTTTACTTCCCGGAGGATTTGAACTCGGGGCAATAAAAATCCCGTACCTCAACCTTAAACAAGTGGGGCAATAAAAGTCCACAACATTCAAACCAACTCATGGCAAATAGAAAAGAAAAAAAAAAGACCTGGAATGTGAGGGCTCATCAAACCAACTGATCTCTTGGTACACCAAACTCTCAAATGAAAGTGAACGGATACGTGCAATCAGTTTTCCACCAGCCATGCCAAAGAGGAAATTTTGTGCAGGCAATACCACAAAACAAGCAAATCCCAGGGCCAGAAACCTTAACGCCCAAAGACTAGCATGTTTGCGAAGCTCATGTGGAGGTTCATAGAATGTCTGTATGGCGCTTGATAACAAGAGTCCGAACAATGGGAGTACCAATCCACCAATAGCAGCTGCAATAGATCCTAGTGCAAGAACCGGTGTCTCTGGCTTGTTGAGAGATGCCAGCCGTTTGATTGAGACTTGTTTGCGAACCCCACTCTCATATATTTCTAGAGCTTTTTCAGGATCATCTTCTCTATTGCTATTATGAGAAATTACAGTGTGGCCTCTACTAGTTGATCTCCTTGTAGATCTATGACTCACTGATCTGACTATTGGTGTTACTGTATCATTACTTAAAACCATATTTTTTAAATGCTTATCTGGCTCTTCATCCTGTTTTTGATTTTCTTGCAGTCTAATGAGCTGGGAATATGCTCCTTCAGGATACTTGATCAAATCTGCATGTGAACCTGCTCAACATATATGCAACTCATGATTAAACCAAGAGATAAATGCACATAAAACACAAACTACAGAATTAAGAAAATGTATACCTTGTTCTACTAATTTTCCACAGTGAACAACTGATATTGTATCTGCATTCTTCACTGTACTCAGACGATGAGCCACGATGATGGTGGTTCTATCTACCAAGACCCGAACAAGTGCTTCTTGAACTATTCGCTCTGATTCTGCATCTAATGCACTAGTAGCTTCATCCAATAACAAGATCTTTGGGTTTTTCAAGATTGACCTGGCAATAGCAATCCTCTGTTTTTGCCCACCAGAAAGCTGTGTTCCATGCTCACCCACCATGGTGTCCAGACCCTGTGGAAAAAAAAAGGAGTCACTAAATAACAACAAATTGTATGAAACCAACTAGATGAAAAATAGGAAGGTTATGTATACATTGGGCATCTTGTCAATGAAATTTGCAGCATTAGCAAGCTCAACTGCTGCCCGGATTTCCTCAGGGGTTGCGCTTTCCTTTCCATATGCAATATTTTCTCTGATTGTCATTGTAAATAAAATGGGCTCCTGGCTTACAAGTCCAATTTTTTCTCTAATCCATTTGAGATTCAAGTTCTTCAAGTTTACACCATCAATCAGGACTTCACCACCCTGTGGATCATAAAACCTCTCCACCAGACTAATCACAGTGGATTTCCCACTGCCACTCTCCCCGACTAGAGCCATAGTTTTGCCACTAGGTACATGTAGTGAGAAACCATCGAATATCAAATGATCTGGCCTTGCTGGGTAGCTAAAAGTTACATCTTTCAAATCAATATCACCATTCATATCTTCCAACGCCATACCCTCTGTATCATAAGCATCAATTGCAGGTTTTCTTTCAATTGTCTCAAACATTTTATATGCTGCAGATTGCCCTGCACCAAATGCAGTCACACAGGGTGACGCTTGACCAAGAGACCTGCAACAAAACCAAAAATTATTAGTGCCAAAAGAGTTCTATTTTCATTACTTCAGAACACTCTAATATATTAAAAAGAAAATTGTACTTACATTCCACCTGTCATAACTGCCATTATAATGTTAATGACTGCACCACCATTATATCCGTGTTGAAGAATCAGCTTACCACCATACCATATCGCCAGTGAATAGGTACTAAAGACAATCAACAATACAGTACCAAGTGCTATGCCAGATGCAATCCCTTGTTTAACAGCAGATTTATATCCTGCTTTAATAAACTGGTTGTACTTTGAAATGGCTAGCTTCTCGCCAGTAAATGAAGCAACCTTACATATGTTGAAGAGAGAAAATAATTATCTATGTAAACCACTAATAATTGAACCACTAAAGAAACACTAAGAGTTGAACTTACTGTTCTTATTGCTCCAATGGTTTGTTCAACAACATTTCCTGCATCAACATATGCAGTTTGCCCCCTGGTTGACAATCTTGATATTAATATTGAGAGGATACCACCAGAGATTACAATAAGAGGAACAGAAGACAGCAAGACAAGTGAGAGAAGCCATCCTCTTATAAATGCTATTATGAAACCTCCAAAAAATGTGGCCACAAGTTGTACGAACTTTCCAACCTAAAATTTCAAATATATATATATATATAGTAAGATTTAAGCAATCTTAATTATGGTTAATGTTCTTTTCACAATCTTATGTCCAACATAACATGAACATTCAAATTTAAATGAAATAAAAATATGTTGAGCTTTGAGTCTTTGATCAAGAAATCACCTTCTCACCAATGGCTTCCTGAATGAGAATTGTGTCCCCTGACATTCTTCCAATCACTTCTCCGGTGGTTGTTTCTTTATCAAAGAATGCTATGTCTTGTCTCAATATAGTTTTCAAGTACAAGCCACGAATTCGAGCTGCTTGCCTTTCTCCAGTGGTCATCCAACATGATACCTCTGGATTAATTTTTTTCTCAAACATTAGGATCTCGTTAGAATTTGTTTTACATGTAACACTAATAAAAGAACCTAACAATCTCTTTTGAACAACGTTCAACAGCATTACAGATAATTGTTACACTGACAAACACATTAGCAAATTGCATAGTCACATAAACAACAACAACATTCAACATTACACAATGTATAATTTTCCTTTTTTTTGTATTAAATCAAACTTACTTGATGAAGAACAAGAAGAAAAAAAAGAAAAATCAAAAACATGTGCCAAGCCTCGTTATATATAAAATTCTCAACTTCACAATCAGGAGGTAAAGGAATCAGAACACGGTAAATAGAAAGCATAAACTGCAGAAAGTCTAGCAATCTAGCTATGAGATGTCCTATGAGAATGCTAAAATCAGTGGATCCACAAGAGAATTAAAGACAATATCTTGATACTCTAATTCAAAACATATGCCAAGCCTAGTTATAGTATTAGAGAAAAAGAGATGCAGTAAATACATTTGCATGGTTAGAAATTTTCTAATGTCACTGGGATGATGCCAAAAACAAATGGACTCAGAATTTATAAAAGTGATCTTATTTAAAGAAAGGCATGAATTTGAGAAAGAAATTAGATTTTTCATTGAAAAAAATGAGGACAAAAAAAGTAGGTTCACACTTACGTAGGAATGAAGCAACTCCAGAGCCAATAGCCAAATAGAAAAATTTGATAATTACCTGAAAAAAAAATAGAAGAGTCATGTGGAAGAATTTGAAATAGTTTTATAATCCAACCATCAATATTAATTAATTGCAAGCAGCCATAGTATCCAAATGAAGGTGATTATCTTCAAAAACTATTAGAAGCATACTTTCAGGATTTTCCTTAAACATTTGCTTCTTGTTCATTATTTTATTTATTTATGTTTGGTGTAAGCACCAGTACTAGTTTAACACCCAAAATTTGTTGAGGAATGATTGAAAAATATCATGCAGACACTAAGGTGAAAAGAAGTGAAGGTTCCCAGAAAGCAATCTAAGAAAACTAGGAGTTATGACAACTTTAGCAGCAAATTAATGTGCCTACATGAAATTAGCTAATGGGAGAAGACTTTTATATCTTAGCAGTGCATGTTTGGGCTTGTCAGATGCCCTGTTAAATGTTCTAGGTTATTGGAGAATGTTTTGTATTGGTCACTGTGTCATCACTAGAGTAAAAAGGAAATAATATATCCTTCTTCCTCTCTGTGTTTTCTTAAGAAGCTCAACAAAATTAAGGACATCAAATAAGCATTAAAAGCATCTCATTGATACTGATTCAAAGGAAATATCAATGAAAATTAATAAACAACGTCTAAAAGATGAAAGAAAATTCAGAAACTAAATGAATAACCCATATGCATCATCTGTTTCTTATCTTCATGGTTGGATATCAAAACTAATATCAAGAAGCAAAAACAAATTGGCAGTCATTGCATGATCAGCAACTAATTAAATTTAGAATCAAAACAAATTTTAATCACATATCTAACTCAATCAAATCAAATGATACGTGGTATAATATAACCTCAAAACCAAACCCTAACTAGCGCAGTGCAAATAAATTCTTCAAAAGAATAACCTAATCTAAAACTTACAAGAAATCAAAAAGAATGATATCCACAAGAAAGAAAGAAAGAAAGAAATCAAGAATCAGGCATATATTGAACTAATGACCTTAGAAACCAAGTGAACCACATTGGTCTTATTAGCATGACCAAAGGTATTTATAAGTTCTCCAAAGATGAAGGTCATGAGCGGCATAGAGAATCCATTTGCCATTGCTGCAATGGTGCCAATGGTCATGAGCACCACATCCTTCGTGTCAGCAAACGAAAACAGCTTGAAGAAAGACACCTTCCCTTCTTGCTTCTTCTTATCATCAATCCCCATATTGTGAAACTTCATCAAAATCACAACAAAAACATTAGAAAAATTAATCAAAAGGAAGTTATGATCAAACTAAATCGAAAAAACCATGAGAAGGAGGAGGTTTTCTTTACGGTTTAGTGACGAATCTAGAAGGCTAGTTCTTATGATTTCGGAAAAGAAATTAACTAGATTTTTTTCTCACAAGATCTGCATGCCTCCTGCTACGATAGATGACACTCTAGATTGATTTATATGTGGAAGGGCTTTATATATACCCTTAATTTATATGTCCAATAATAGACACTTCTACGTTTATAACCTTCTGGTTGATATTAAGTTGAAATCTAAAAACATCTGGGTTTTTAATTTGAGTTATTTTTTACTTTACAGATTAAATTTGTGGGAATTTTAAATTAAGCTTTTTCCTAATGGGTATATGCTGTATTTTTTTTTAAAAAAAAAAATGAATAAACCATATTTCAATTAAAAAAAAAACAAAAGATAAAACAGAGAAAAGAAAAGGAGCATAAAGGAAAAGAAGGTAAATCACTAGCAGTAGATCAATTTAAAAACCAAAAATCAAAAAATAACCTGACCAGGTTATGTTTTAATAAATTTGAAGTTTATCTTTTAAAAAAAAAATGTATGCCTTCTAGAAATTCATAACAAATTTTGCACAGATATACAAATATATATTCTGTAAAATATTATTATAAAATTCATGGTCTGTTACAGGAACTTAAATTTTTGAAGTTAGTTAAAATATTATCTTAAAATACAACATAACAAATTTGTATCTTAAAATACAACATAATATCTTATTTATTTATCTTAATTTGAAGTTTATCATAATAAAGAGGCATTTTTTCCAAGTTTATCTTAAAATACAACATAACAAGTTTTTCTTAATTTTATTTACCTTAATTTGAAGTTTTTCTTAAAAAGGGGTATTTTTTCCAAGTTTATCTTCAATATATTCTCTTAAATATTATAGAGATATAAATACAAAATTTATATAAATATATTACGGGAATATAAATTAATTTTATGAATAATTATAACTCAAAATCAAAAAAAAAAAAACTTGTAAAAAGATAAATAAAATCAACATAATATTCTCAATTTCATAAAAGGAAAAATTTTATTTGGCCATTAATGTAAATTTTTTCATATAACCTCCTAAAAATCTTTCTATCTATCTATAGGGGTTTTGTTGGAAATAAGAGGTCAATTTCTTTGAAGGTTGCATTTTGTAGTTTTATTTTTTATTTTTAAATCAACTTAATTTACTAAATAAATAAATTCGAGCTGTAATTTTATTTGTTTCCTGACTGAACAAAATAGAGGGTTAATTTAAAACTTGGGTTTGTGTGCTTAAAAATAGAATGTATTGTCTCGTTAGTCAACAAAATAAAAAACAAATACGTTATTTAAAGGAGAGGATTGCTCGGTCTTTGAATTTAATTTATTGCAGATGATAAAATATATATTATAATTTATTTCTAGAATCATTCTTATTATGTGGATGCAATGCACCATATTAACAAATTTATCATTAAATATTTATTTATATATACTTATATATGTATTTTTTTTTTTAATAAAATGGAGCTATATATGTATATTGATAAAATATATAAACCACACACAGTTTAACAAAAGACATAATACAAGAGATGATGGAAATTAATAAGCGATACTTCTAAAAAACCATAAAGATAGATATATGTCATAACATAATTCTAAACAAGTAATTACATATAATTATTTGGAATTGCACGCCTGTTATCAACGATGTTATAAATATTGACAGAAAACTATGAGAGTTAACAAACCTCTTTCTATCTCTTCAAAATGACTCTCTCATTGAAAAGTTATACGCATAGATACCAAAGAAGAAGAACATCTGAATAGCAATATGCATAAATATGCTCACTCATAATTATAAGCTATTTATTTCAAGTATCAATCTGATTCAGGTCCTAATCTAACTCAAGGCTCAATCTAATATCCATTAGTAAGATATGTGTTTTAAAATAATTTATGAAATTAATACCACTAATAATCCTATTATAATTCAAAATAAGTGAATGATACTTATTTACAGATTATTCTACATGGTGCATAAATAGGAAAGAGAAGGAAAAACATAAAAGTAGATAGAAACAACAACACATCCACTAGAGAAAGTCATCAAACAAAATGTATATAAGAATAAGGAGTAATACTCCAAACAGCCCCTCTAGTTTTTTAAAGGTGTCATTTGGTCCCACTATTTATTTTTGTGCCTTTCTGGTCCTAATATTTTCTAAAACACACCCCATTAGTCTAAGAGTAAATGACCATCATATTTTAAAAAGATAGGGGACTCAAAATGTGCCAATTTGGTCCCCCTATTTTTTAAAAAATGTGTCTTTTAATCTTCTACTTTTTAAATACGTGCTCTAATAGTCATTTACTTTTCTAAAATATGACGGTCATTTGCTCCCGAACTAATTGGGTTTGTTTTAAAAAAATAAAGAGACCAAAAGAGTACAAAAATAAGTAAAAAGCATCAAATGTGCACATTTTTAAAAATACAGGGACTGTTAGAAGTATTATTTCTAAAAATAAAAATAGCTTGGCAAAATCGATAGGCTTTCTATCAAAGGAAAAAAAGTCTCTACTACTAAGTTGCATGCCTCACAATTGTAAGATGAATAATATAATATTTTTAAAATATCTCCATACTCTTGCGTGATCTCAAGAAATCAAGACTCCATTAATATTTGCCTATAAAAGCCAAATCACCCATCCTTCTAGGCTTTAGTACTACTATGAAAACCGATAACAAAAAGACATGATTAATTTTAAACATGATCAAACTTATCGGCAATACAGAGTACTTGAAAATAGGAAAATTTCTCTCCACCAGGTACATAGTTTAATGCATCGTGTTGTTGTATTTTTATTCCCAATTATATCTTATATTTCTAATAAAATATATCTATTCTTTATTTTTTTTATTTTGCTATAAATTGATTTTCTATTTTGCTGTAAATTAGTTGAAAACCACATAATTATATAATTACAAAGCCTATAAACCATTATTTTTTTTTTCAGTTCTTTTAAAAAAAATCCGTCCATTTTTAAAAAATTTGTCACGTTGGTTTAAAATGGTTTATCCATTTTTTTAAAAAAAAATCAAAAATACCAAACGATACCATATATTTATTTTGAATTTTCATAAGTTAAATGAAAATAAAGATGATCAAGTTACATGTTATTATTTTCAATATAGCAAGCAATAATAATTTTTTTCTTTTTTACATATTTAATTGAGAAAGCGACAAAGGACTAGGAGGGCGTGCGTGTGTGGGCGAGGCAGTGCTCAACACCGACCCACGTGCCTGTGCCCTCACCTTTCATAGGGGACATGAGGTTCGATCCCGAGTCCTCCCCGAAACACAAGGGACTCAATACCAATTGACCCAAAAGGCGTTGGTTACATATTTAATTTAAAATTAGTGTTTTAAATAAATAAATAAATATTCAATTTAAAAAATTTTAAACAATATGATTCATTATTTAAATTTTCATAACTAAAGAAATATACTTGCTATTATAAAATGGAGAAATAAAATGAACACAATATTGCAACTAGACTGGAAATCTAAAGGAACTTTATCCACTTTATTCAAAAATCTAAAGGAACAATTACAAACTTCTTTTATTCATCGTTTTTGTATATATTATGAATAAGCTTACAATCTCATTAATGCCTGCCATTTGGATAATTCCTTAGAATTTTCCATCATAATAGCAATGGAGTCACTAGGTTTGACAGAGTCAAAAAAGCAGCCAAATTATCTTCTGTAAACCAATTCCAGTACAACTCGCTTCATCATCACCTGATAAACTAAAATCTCTTAATACCGTCATTAGATCTCTCACTTGAATGCTTACAAACTAATCTGTTGGAATTACATTTACAATTTTTACATTTATTGCCTTTTTCTTCTTACTCTCAATGAAGAATGTGGTGTTACATCTAACACAACTATCTTTTTCTCCTCCTTGTAGATAGTAAAATTTCCTAAATAACCTTTCTATTTTCTCAAACTTGATTTTTAGTCCCTTACTTTAAATTATAACATTTTAATCCCTCTATTACTTTATAAGTGAGTCATGTCAATTTTTTTTTTTGAGGATTTAGAAATTAGGAGGATGATATAATTAAATTAAAATAATAAATGGACTAAAAGTTTACGATTTAAAATAAAGGGACTAAAAAAATAACTTTGAAAAAATAGAGGGACTGTTTAGAAAATTATATCGTTATATATCTATGACTCACAATGATTAGACAATGGGTGTTACTAAATCATTACTTAAAACTATACTTCGTGAATGCTTATCGGGTTCTTCATATATGCAACTCATTAAACTAAAAGATAACCCTGCATGCTCTCTGAAGATGAAGATCATGA
>NC_052475.1:22744195-22762051 GCF_009730915.1 Dioscorea cayenensis subsp. rotundata | reverse complement strand
TCTGGTTCCACCCACGTGAAGCTCCTTCGCCTTCTCTCTCACACACTTCCCTTCCTCTCCTTCCATCATTAACGCCTTCACGACCTTCGCTATCTCCTCACTCTTATAAATCCCATCCGCCGCCACCACCGGCCTCAACGCCACCTTCACAACTTCCGTCAGCATCACAGCATTCATTCTCTGCTCCGCATGCAAGGGCCACGCTATCATGGGTACGCCATGCATCACACTCTCAAGCGTTGAGTTCCACCCGCAGTGGGACAAGAACCCACCAGTCGCTCCGTGCGCTAACACCTGCACCTGCGGCGCCCACGACGGCACCAATAAACCCACATTCTTAGTCCTCTCCACGAACCCTTCTGGCAAAAACGCAACAGGGTCGTCGATGATCATTGAATTGAAGTAGTTGGCGTCGGATTCAATGTCGGACGGGGTCCGGACCACCCACAGGAATCTCTGCCCGCTCATCTCTAACCCGCAGGCCAACTCTTTCATCTGGGAGCATGTCAGTCTGCCAGCGCTACCAAACGACACGTACAGAACGGACTCTTTTGGTTGTTTGTCGAGCCAAGATAAGCAGTTGACTAGTTCGATGTCGGGTGAGCAGGACTGGATCAGCGGACCGACTAAATAAACCGGTGGCCACTTGATGTCTTCTTTGTTAATGATCTTGGCCGTTTCTTGCTCGATGTCTTTGAAGGTATTGACGAGAATTGCGTCAGCATCTCGGAAACGCCTGCCATGGTGTACCATCCACTTGTAACAGTCGTTGGACCTGTCTTGGATAGGATGAAGTAGCTCGGAACCGGGCATCGGCACGCAACCAGGAAGCTGCAGTGGTTCCGGCAGGTCCCGGAACTCGCACGTCGTTGAAGCGTCCAACTCAGGCAAGTGAAGAAACAGGGAAAGGGTAAACAAGTTGGAAGGAAAGAACAAGAAGGAAGGTATGCCGAGTTGTTTGGAAACAGTAAACGCATCCGTGGTGAAGAGGTCGGCGATGAAGGCTACAACATGAGCGTTTTGCTGTAGGGTTTGGAGGATGGAGCGGAGGGCGGGGAGGGAGCGGAGGGTGGCGATGGAGAGACGAGTCTCGATTCTCGCGTCGGAAGGGATGTCGGCGAGAGAATCGGGAGGGAGATGGATAGAGGTGATGGTTGGAGGGAGGGCATCGAAGAAGGCCTTCTGAGCTTTGGAAGCAAACTTGGAGAAGGTGATGAAGGTGACGGAGATGGAGTGGCGGCTGACGAGCTTCTTGGCGAGTTCGCCGAAGGGGATAAGGTGACCCATGCCAGGTGGTGGCAAGACTACTACTCGAACAGCTCCGTCATCGCCATCCATGGTTGATGTTTAGCGAGAAGAGATTGAGAGAGAGAGAGAGAGAGAGAGAGAGAGAGAGAGAAGATGAAGAGTGAATTTGGTTGGTTTAAAATTAATTAGTCCATTCACTCACCCATGTAACTAGTCCATTCACTTTTTTTACCAAAAAATAAAAAATAAAAACCAGTTCATTCATTGAAAGGGTTCCCTCAAATGCTCTGAAAGGGACCAATAATGTTTTGATTGTTATTTCAATGGCGGCAATAATTAGAGGAAGCAACGTCGACAGGGCAGCCAAACAGTTCTAGTTGAATGCTTAACGTGGCATCAATATGTGATGCATGATGATATATTTATGACGCAATTGGTATAAAATAAATAATATTAATATTAATATTAACATTAATATTTTATTTTATTTTATTTTATAACAATAAAATAAAATAAAATAATTATGCCCACTAGTGGTGGAGATAGAAGATTTGATTTTAATCACCAATATACAAGAGTTTTTGTTTTATCTAGTCTTTTCTCGCCATGTCATCTCCCATATAGAACATTATATTTTTTAAAAAATATTGTCAAAAGATACTTGTTAATTTTTCCAAAGAATAGGTTATATAGATAATAGTGCTCCTTCCATTTTTGTATTATTTATAGTAGATGCGGTTGTTTCAATATTATTTTAACTTTTAACAAAAAAAAAAAAACAACTCCGTAAGTTACATTTTAACTGTCACATATAAAATTTGCACAAAAATTGAGATAGTCATTAAAACTTAAAAACTCAAAAAATACTTTATGATAAGATAACTTCCATCTTTAATGCATACATTTTTTTTAAACAAGAGAAAAGATTAGATTGGAAAAAAAGATAATAAATGCTCATAATATTTTTAGAGGTGACAAGTAATTTAATTTTTTCCCCAGATGTGATAGTAAATATGAAATGAATGGAGTTGGATGGAGTAAAATAAAACTGTATGAAAACTTCCAAGGAGACCCTTGAATTTAATAATTTCATGTAATTTTCTTATTTGTGCTTAACTTTTAAATAATATTTTTTTATTTATTATTATATTTAAAATTATAAAGTTAGCAACTTATGAATATAATTATAAGTGGTCAATTTATATAATTATAAATTTTGTGTCCAATTAATTAATTAATAATAAAATTATTAATTAAATTAATTTGTAATAAATTTATCAAACTAAAATAGTTAAAAATATATCAAAACAATGCATTGATAGAGCATTTGTATGAGCAATATATTAATTCAGAAGGTTCTTAAAATTGATAAAACAATGCCTTTTCCCATATTATGTTGTATTATTTTGCATTATTTGTTGTATGTTTGTTGATGAGATTTAATGTAAAATATTTAATCAAGCAATTTTTTTGTTGTTGTTAAAGTTGTAATCAACGATGTGTTTAAATATTAAATATTTTCTTGTTATATGAAAAAATAATTTCATTATTTATTAAGTTAATAAAAAATTCATAATTAAATTTTTACATAAATTAAATTATAAATTAATAATATTCTAATCATTTAAATAATTTAAATTATATTTATCAGTAAAATATTACATTGTAATAAATATTTAATTAGTCATTGTTGAAAATAATTAATTTCAAGTATTTTGTGATTAGATAGATCTTGAAATAGAGTGATAAGGGATCACAAGCAGGAAGAGCATCATACTTGTTGGCATCAACATCAACTATGCCTTTCCATGGTCAGTCCCTATGTTGACACAGGCCCCCCAAAACTCAAAGCCAATCATCAGTTTTTATTTGGGAGAATACTGATAAGTGCTTGTGTGTTAAGAATGTGAAGTGTTCTTTCTTTACAATGAGCATTACTTTTATCAGGTTTAAGCCCTAATACATGTGTATTTGTGTTCTTTTAGCGAGTAGGGTTATGAAGCTATGTTTTAAGAAAAAGAAGCCAAAAGTAGATCGCGAATGCACTATTTGATGAAATCTTGGAAGGAACAAACGCGAAGACACAAGTTGGACTCAAAGATACATGAATATGTGCCAACCTCCATGTATTCAAGCGATTCTAATGATTTGGGGGCACAAGGGCGATCACATTTGCGTATCCCGACTTCTGCATTGATAGCAAGATCTTCACCAATGAACCCATTTATTGAAAAAGTGACGCGATCTACGGCATAAACGTGTGCCCGTTTATGTTGCCTCGATGAAAAGTGGATTCGGAAGTATTTTTGGCGGAGTACTATAGCAAGTTACTGTAGTAAAAATCAATGTAGCATTTTACTGTTCACAGCCGGCCGAAAATCGGAATTCCAGAGAATTCACACGGGCGTGTGGATGGCCGATTCCAGCTTTTTAAAAGCCGCGATTCAGCCCCGATTTCTCTATCTTTTTCCCTATATTTTCTTCCATCTTTCCCCATCTTTGGAGGCGCCGGTGGCCAGGGTTTGGAGAGGCTTTGGCAAGGCTTTGGAGGGGTTTGACGGCCTTCGACACCGCGTTTCCTTCGGAAGAGAGCTATTCGGGGAGCTTTCGACAGCACCGATCCGGCGAGGTGTGCCCTAGGTTTGACGAGGGGACCGTTGAAGAAGATGTGGCCGATCCACAAGACCTTCGACACGAACACAAGGGGGGTTTTCATTCATGGATTACATCTCTATACTTTTGATTTCATTATCTATTGTATTTTGCTCCATGGAGAGCTAAACCTCTAGTGGGTACTTGGGTATCTTTGAACCCTAGGATGTATTCATTTCTTTCAATCTCTTTATTATGCTTTCAATTAATTGATGTTTATTGTGAGTTCCAATTTTCAATGCCTGATTGTGTGAATACTCCCCTAGAGTGATACTAGGGTTGAGAGTTCTTGTTGGTAACCTTGTGAGTGTGTGGCACAGTACGAGTGTTAGACAAAACTAGGTTGGAGAGGGTTGAGAGGGTGAGTCGAGAGGTACAGGAGCGTCCCCTTTCCCCTCCGATGTGTTAGATTCTACCTCGGGTTCCTCGAGGTTCTTTGCGACCCACAATAGAGTGAATGGTCTAAAGGATGACCTTCCATCTGGGGCTTAGTTGCTGGGTACAACGGAGTGAAGCCGCGAGTGATCTTAGTATCTAGGGCTTAATTGTGGTTAGGTACATTCCACCTGGACCAAAGGGTTAGGTCTACAATTAGGAAGAGATTTATCACTTGGAATCCCTAGAACTTATTGCAATTCTAGTCAGAGTGCGAGGTTGAGAGGTTATTCAATCTCTCCTCCGGGACATGTATAGAGTTAGGCATAGTTGACCTTAGATTTGGGACTATGTAATTAAGGATTTCCACGACTCACTTGCATTGATTAGGAAGCATAATAGAGGGTTCTTGCACTTGAAATGATTGTCCTAGGCGGAGCAATATCCAGGTACCCCATTTATCGTCGATTGCCTTTCCTATCTTTTACTTGCGCCTCCTTTATCTTTTCTTATTTTTATTTGCATTGAGTTTGTTTCCACATCACTTTCAACATATTTTCATTTTAGTTAAATATCAATCTTGGTGGTTCTAAGCACTATTCCTTGAGGATTCGACTACCCTCTCACCGGGGTATTATTACTTCGACACCCGTGCACTTGCGGTTTACACGCATATTCAGACGTCAATACAACATTATGCATCTATAGCTATGGAAGAAATTGTAGCAAAAGGTACAAAATCCTGTAGCCAAACACCTTAGCTTCAAAGATGAATCTCGTAGCAAGAAATGCCATAGCTAAAAGTTAGCCACATATTTTATGACTTCTGTAGCTAAGTGTAATATATTTTGCTACAACTTTTATTTTTTCATGTCTACAAGAATAAAATATTTTGCCATGAAAATTTAACTTGGTAGCAAATAATTATTTGTTTTAGCTACATTATATTTATATATATAGCAAAATAGATATTAGTTACAACAGAGAAACTTTGTGTCTAAAAGTTTAATTTACTTGCCACAGTGAAATTTTTGTCACAAATATTTTATGATTTAGTTATAAATGTAATACGTCCGTAACTAAATTAAACATTCATTTGCTATAGTTACTAAAACGTAGCTAAAAAGATAGCATCTTTGCTTCGAAACAAATCAGTTATAGCTACACACTAAAATATTTTGCTATGAAATAGGAGGCTTGTAACAAATTCTACATGAAACAAGGGTATCAGGGACAGAAATTTCCGTCACTGAAAGATCAAATTCTGTGGGTGATGACTTTCACGGACGGTAATTTCCGTTGGACATTTCCGTTGGTAATAATAAAGTGGCTAAAAGTGTTTATCACCCACCGAAGTCCGTCACTGATTCTTAACAACACCAACGGAATTCCGTCACAGAAAGTGTTTATCAAATATAGATAGCTACAAATGACTTTGTCTATAGCTATTGTAATGTTTTAGCTACAAAAATATATTTTGTGGCTATGAATTTGTAGCTGTAGATATAGATTGTTGTAGTGCGTGTCAAATACCGTATTTAGTATTTGTAATTTACTCAATCTCCTTCTTTGGTCCTTCTGTTATAATATGTTCTTAGAAGATCCCTCTATTATTCAGATGGGATTAATTTAATCCCTCACCCTAATATCCGTCCCATTTTATGTCCATCACTGCTAACATGGCAATTTTATCATAAAAATTATTAGGGTTATTAGGGTTACTTGTGATATTACTTCTTTACCCACATTACTCACACACACATTGTAATATATAAACAATGCTTATCATCAATATACAATTAACCTTTCTTCCTGCATACTCTACTTTGTCTCATGCTCTTCAAGTTCAAGATTCACCTCTTGAGTTCGAGGAACTGTTTGACATCTTGCTCAACTATGAAGCACAACTACGTCATCTGACTCCTCCCCCGGTTGCTCCTGCTACAGCTTCACTATTTCTACTAGGCCATCACACCCTAAACCTTTCCGTTCTGGATTTCAACATCGGCCTTCTCATATTCCTCGACCTCAGTTCCATGGGTCTTCACCGCCAAGTGCGATCTCATCATTTCGCTCACCAGTACAGTGGGGGACTCTTCCACCTACTACCTCATCTTGGTCCACATTGGCACGAAGGTCGATGGGTGCTAGATCTGCTCGCCTGGAGCTTATCATCGACCAGTTTCGCCATTCTGATCGCATCATGGAGATCGCTGGGTTTCAAGAGGTACAACTCCTGTTGGATCTCATCGCGAAGGCCCAACAGAAAACAATTCAAGAGACTTTGTTGGCTTAGGCTGGTAACTCTGGTAGAAAGACATTCAAAATCCTGAAGATACGTCGTGAGAGCCGATGATTGTTTGAGCTTGAAGAGGGCCGCTTCATGATTAAAAAAAGATGATGGACCAAATTGGATCTCGATCTTGCGATCAAAATCGTTCCAATTAGTGAGTTGATCCGTAGCATGAAGCCATTGAAACCACTGAAGCACTGGTCCTGCTAGGTAAAACACTGCGATGGCGAGATGTTGGTCTTCCGGAATTTGATGGAATGTGAAAAAATGGTTAATATGGTATAACCACCCCAGAACGTTCTCGCCGGAGAAGAACGGGACCTCGATCGTCGGCAATCTAGTTGTCGGTATGGATGACGACGATCGTGTTGATGCGAGTATGAGAGGTGATAAATGATGAAGGGAAGTACCTGAATTAGGGATCGGTAGCAGAAGGAGGGGTGGCTGTGAATGGGATGGTGTTGTGGGCCTATTGATCTGCTATAATTTGAGCATCATCTCCGCCATTACAGTCTGTTGAGCGGCAAGCGAGCTTCGAAGGATATCGACGGACTCATCATGACTCTTCTTCATAATCTCAAATGATTCTGAATGTTACTGGACTGTTGTGTAGAGCGACTCTCGCCGGGGAAAAACAGAGTCGAATCGAGCGAGCTGCTCGACCATCATGGAGATCTGCTCTTCCATGGCCTGGTTTTGGTCTTCATGCCGTCTGCCATTCTCTCAATGAAAGCACCAAATTGTAGCAGACTTCAGAAGTCTAGTAATGGAGGCTGAGAATCTTAGAAGAGAATGGAAGAACAGGAAAGAGAGAAAGAGGCTGAGAAGGAGAGAAGATAAGAGAATTGAGAGAAATTATGGCCAAAGATGCCATTCTCCTCATTACCCATTTAGTTATATAGGGAATCTCCAGAATTAATTACAATTTGTAACAACCTTGCCAGTCTGGCATTCTCTCGAGCACCTTCTGTGCCAGGACACCCAAACCTTTGTAACAACCCTCCTTGTAATAACTAAAATACTAGAAATTACATTCATTCACCCATTGACTATTCTTGATTAATAGTAACTGCTCCTAATATAAAATCATCAAATTTGGCTGCATGCTTCCCTTGATTTTGTCTTGAACTTCTCCTTGTGTGAGTAGCGACCTGCACATCATCTTTGCTTGCTTTCCTTGCAACACATTCACAACCTTCGCTATTTCCCCACTCTTATAAATCCCATCCGCCGCCGCCACCGGCCTCAACGCCACCTTCACATCTTCCGTCAGCATCATAGCATTCATTCTCTGCTCCGCATACAAGGGCCACGCTATCATGGGCACGCCATGCATCACACTCTCCAGCGTTGAGTTCCACCCACAGTAGGACAAGAACCCACCCGTCGCTCCGTGCCCTAACACCTACACCTACGGGGCCCACGACGGCACCAATAAACCCACATTCTTAGTCCTCTCCACGAACCCTTCTGGCAAAAACACAACCGGGTCGTCGATGTTCATTGAATCGAAGTATTTGGCGTCGATGGATTCAATGTCGGACGGGTCCGGACCACCCACAAGAATCTCTGCCCGCTCATCTGTAACCCGCAGGCCAACTCTTTCATCTGGGCGCATGTCAGCATGCCAACGTTGCCGAATGACATGTACATCATGGACTCTTTTGGTTGTTTGTCGAGCCAAGATAAGCAGCTGACCAGTTTGATGTCGGGTGAGCCGGACTGGATTAGCGGACCGACTAAATAGACAGGTGGGCACGTGTTGTCTTCTTTGTTAATGATCTTGGCCGTTTCTTGCTTGATGTCTTTGAAGGTATTGACGAGTATTCCGTCAGCATCTCAGAAACGCCTTCCCTGGTGGACAATCTGTTGACAGGCTTTACTCAGAACCTCATGCTAAGAAGACATTGACCAGACATTGGAAGGTGGCTACGTTGTACGTTGCATGGTGCCTGAGCTGCAGATTGGATGGGAGGAATTAAGAATTCACGTTGAATGTTTACTTTTCAAAGTAGCTTTATGCTTTTTGTGTTTTGTCTTATCTTTGCTTTAAGTTTAATTGTTGTGTCAGTAGTTTAAGTCAACTGTTTCCTCTATATATATATTGTATCTCTGTTTGCTTTGAAGTCAAGTCTTAATATATCAATTAAGCTTCAGTATTCCTCTAAGGCTTCCAACAAGTTGAGTGTCTAGAGGCTTGTGAGTGCTGTGCATTATCTTTATCTTTGATCCTTAACACAATCCACTTGTAAGCGTCGTTGGACCTGCCTTGCATGGGAGGAAGCAGTTCAGAATCGGGCAGAGGCATGCACCCTGGCAACTGCAGCGGCTCCGGTAGGTCCCGGTACTCGCACGTCGTTGAAGCGTCCAACTCTGGCAAATGGAGAAACAGGGAAAGGGTAAACAAGTTGGAAGGAAAGAACAAGAAGGAAGGTATGCCGAGTTGTTTGGAAACAGTAAACGCATCAGTGGTGAAGAGGTCAGCAATGAAGGCTACTAGATGAGCGCTTTGCTGCAGGGTTTGGAGGAGAGAGTGGAGGGCAGGAAGGGAGCGGATGGTGGCGAGGGAGAGACGACTCTCGATTGTCCTGTCGGAAGAGATTTCGGCGAGAGAAACGGGAGGGAGGTCGAGAGAGGTGATGGTTTGAGGGAGGGCATTGAGGAATGCCTTCTGGGTGTTAATAGAGGCGGACTCGGCGAAGGTGATGAAAGTGACCGAGATTGAGTGGCGGCTGACGAGCTGCTTGGCGAACTCGCCGAAAGGGATAAGGTGACCCATGCCATGTGCTGGCAAGACTGCTACTTGAACAGCTTCGTTATCACCTTCCATTGTTGATGTTTAGAGATCGAGAAGAAGAAGAAGAAGAGGGGAGAGTGCAGTGTTGGATCGTGGTCGTGGTATATCAACTTGGTTGAGACAGATCGATAAGAAAGTAGGGCAACAAAGTGTATTAAGATAAGAGGAAGTGACTTAACTGAAGCTGTTATCATTTGAGCAAAATACATGCTTATAAAGACTAAACAGTCATGGGTGAGCTAAGACCCAAGTGGCATAGAGACATAGCTACACAAGCAACATTTAAAGACTACATTGATATGTTTTGAAATGATTGAAGTGATAATTATTTAAAGTTTGGTGATTTACTAAAATACTAACCCCTCATTACTTATAAAATTTTTTAATAAAAAAACCTAATTATTAATAAACTATTTAATTATTAGTTCATAGCAAGACAGATAATGACACAGCCGATTGAGGTCGGAGACAAACACACAAAACATAAGAACAACATGAATAACGAAGCAATGAGCTTAGTGGATCGTGTTGAGAAAGAGGAAAGAGCATGTCATGCATACCTAAAAAGTAACGTGCAGGCAACCATAGCAATGGAGACATGCATTTTTCGAAGGTTGGCAAGTAAAAATAACATTACTCAAACGAGTGGAATCTATGCATGTACTAGACGGCTCATATAAAGAGTCTTCAAGTATATTTCATTTGATATTATATATAAAATATGGGAATTCTTTATCTTTTTAATAATTTGTTTTTACTAAAATTAAGAATATAGGCAATACCTCATTATTTATTATGCTATAAATAATTTATAAAAAAATAAAAATTAAGGGGAAAAAAATTATTTTTATCAGTGAGTTAAAACATAATATTGTGCAATAATAAGTAAAACTAAATGGAAAGAACTGATGGCACCGGGGAATTAAAAAAATCGACTCATTAAAAACGAAAGAAATCAAAACAAGGCACTTTGAAATTAATAGTTCTCTTTGCAAAGAATGAAAACATCAATAAGACTTATTTTTTTAAATATAAACATTTTGTGTAGAATATTCATGCTTACCATCGTGTTAATTACACCAATGTTATGTTATGATTCATTGGGACTCATTTAAGTATGTATTGTGCAAATAGATTACAAGAGCTAATCCCAATGAAGAGATAAAAAAAATTAAAGTGAGGGGCTTGGAAAAAATGAGAAAAGAAGATTGTCAAGCCGGGGCCTGCTTGTACTGTACGTGTTAGGAGCTATGGAGTTATCTCTTTGGGATGAATCTATATCTTATTTATCTTTACATTTTTTCTTAATCTTGTTCCTCTTTCTGTTGCTGAGAATATAATATTTGGAGCTAGATTTATGGTTTGTATGGTGTAAGAATATTACTTTTTCATTTGGTGGTTTGAACCTATTATTTATTGTTGATTTGACGCTGTTCTGAATGGATGAATTACATCATCTGATGCATTAGTTTCAGTAAATTTCATCTGTGAGTTGCTTTATCAAATTGTCTTGAAAACCAGTTCAGTACATGCTATTAGGTGTATAATTAAAATTCATAACAAACTAAAAAAATATTGTAACAAGTCCGATAATTAATTTAATAATAAAATAAGTAAGATAAACTAATCAATATAATAATTACAATCATTAAACAACACACATGATAGATTTTATTAAGAAAAAAATAGCATATATAAGGGATAATCTCATCAGAAGTGTCTATATTTTTAAATATATAAAATTTAAATATATATATATATATAATCTTACAACTTCAAACCAACACAAAATTTTGTAATATAAAATTTTTTACTGCAACATTAAATTTAATTATCCTAAATATTTTAAAATTAAAATATTTACCAACACATTGAAACTGAAAACACACTCATTCAATCAAACATAACATAATAAAGAACATGGAGTACATAGATAGACTCTTAAAAAAGAAAGAACTGTTATAAACAAATATTTTAATGGATGCCTACTGTAGCAATTTCACTGTAGCAGCCGGCATTACTATAATAACTTCTAGATATCACTTTATGCCGACATTACAGCATGTGACCCGACCCATGTGTAATGCTGTATGTGACCCGCAGTCTTGTTACTATTCCACCAACGGAGGTATTTTTGGACCGTCGGATCGAATCGATCCCGGCGTTCATTCAACTCTTGTAACCCTATAAATACCCCCTCATTTTGTATATTTTTGTGATATAGAAAAGAGAAAGAAAAGAAAAGAAATAAAAAGAAGAAAGAAGAAGAAGCTAATTCTTCAGGGTTTTGGGTGTTTGGTAAATACTCTGGCTCTCTATTCTTATTACTATCTTTACATTTATAACATATATATTCTTAATACGTTATCGATGCAATTTGCTCATATGATTTTTAATTTTTCTTTGACTCATCTAATATATATGTTATATATGTGGAATCCATTTCTAACACTTGAATCACGGGGAAGGATCGACGGGTAATATAATACTAGCAAACCATACATTTTATTGATCGACAATACATAAGATTTTTCTTAGAAGCATACATAAAAAAACATACTGATACTAAAGCCACTAAGGCTAATATTGCCCGATACTTTTTAAAATAAACAAGAAAAACAATAATATTATTATTACAGATGAGGGTTTTTCCATCAAATCCAATTAGCAAGCATCATCTTCTTGCGCGACCCTCCGATCCGGCGATCGTTGACAAAATCGGTAAAAACACCTAGGCCCCTTTTTCTCCAAAGTCGCCCTTCTCTCTACTCCATGGGTTTCTCCGTCGACAACTCGGCTGAGCTTTTCTCCCAGTCGACAACTTCGAGCGACTTTTCTCCGTCGACCCCTATTTTTCTTCTCTCCACTATTTTTTTACTTCTTCTTCCCTTTTTAACTTATAATCACTTTCAAACAAATTTTTAATTCCCAATCTTTGCAATAATTGCGGTGATATGAGCAGATACTCGTATACATGAATAGTGCCGTATATATGAATAGTGTTATCGTGAGCAGTCTAGTATATATGAGCGAGTATAGATGCTTTATATTTTATTCTATACTCTCTATTCTAATTACATGCTATATTATTATTTTGAAGAGAAAATGGCAAATATTGCAAAAGAGAATTTGAGGCCCTTGAATCTCGGGGAGACGATTATATATCTGGAGCCTCGATATCGAGCTCCAGTCGAAAGCAGAAACACGAGGTAAAAACTATTGAGGGCTAATATGATGAGCCTAGTGATAATAAAGCGAAGGCCTTAATATTTATAAGGCATCGTATTGATGATGGCACGAAGAATGAATACTTGACCGTTGAGGATCCACGGGGAATTGTGGTTATCCACGAAAGAGATTTGAACATCTCGAGAATGGTCTACTTGCCCCAAAGCACGCAATGATTGGTCGAGCCTCGGGGTTTCGAGATTTTAAAAGCGTGCGAGAATATAATTCGAGTTTATTTAAAAATTGTTTCGATGCTTCGATCTACGTGGAGAAAGCGGTGTGCAGAAGGAATGATGCTTTCGAGAAAAACATTTACAACATTTCACATGAAATGTTATATTACAACAACAATATAGAAAAGAATTTTTACAAAATTCTACGAATTAATTTCTTGTCTCCTTGTGGGCGGAACAAAACAATGAATTGTTGATGCTGCGATCATCGATCTCGACCATACGGATCGGCACTGCTTGCCGGAAATTAATTTTTGAGGCGAAAGAAGATGGGCGTGGTCGCGGTGCTGAGTTTTAAAAACAGCGGTGGACGAGGAAATTATGGTGGTCGAGGGACTCTGGCGGTCGTGGTGGGGGCCGAAATAATGTCGGACCCGCGATATGAGAATTGATGTACATCAGCGAAGCAACAAAGCCCGCAAGATGGGGTTAGAGACAAAGAAAGATACGTGCTATCGTTGTGGCACGGAAGGTCGTTGGTCCGAAATTTGCGGGACCCCGAAACATTTTGTCCATCTTTACCAAGAATCACTTAAAAACAAGAAAGGTAAAGATATTGAGACAAATTTTTGCTTTGACAACCCATAGTTGATCAATTGAGGATAATTCCATAAATAATTTAAATGTAGCGAAAATACATATTTAGATATGTCGGATTTCCTTATAGACTAGTTTGTAATATGTCTTTATGTTTTTATTAAATTATGTTTTATCTTTTGTTTTGTTAGAATATGGTGATGATGAATGCGTTATTGATTGCTGGGACAACGCATACTATTTTTGACAAGAAAAAAATATATTTTATATCCTTATCGATGAGAAAGGCATATATAGCCGCAATAGCGGTCGTCGGACACGGTTGAAGGTTACGGAGAAGCGGCGTTGATGTTGCCAAATGGAACATCCTTGCGGATGAAAAAAATGCTCTCTATTCCCCTAAGTCTAGGAGGAACCTTTTTAAGCTTTTAAAGATATCGTCTCGATGGATATCATTTAGAGGCGGTTGATAAGGAAGGAAAAGAATATCTTTATATTACACGAAGTCGTTTCATGCAAAAGCGTGTACTTGAAAGCTTTCACTGTATATCCTCGGGATTATATTTTACGCGTATTAAAGTAATGGAATCATATCACGGTATTAACCCGGAAGGTTAATGACCAGAGATATTTAAAATATGGCATGAAAGACTTGGACGTCCAGATTGCTATTATGTTGCGCCGGGATTATTACTAGTTCTCATGGACACCCTAGCTGAAGGATTATAAAATCCTAACACATAATGAATATGCATGTTCGGCATGTTCGATGGGAAAGCTAATAACCCGGACCTTCTATAACAAAAGGTGTTGGTGAATCTCCTAAATTTTTTTAGAAAGAATACTGAGGAGACATTTGTGGACCCGATACATCCGTCAGTGTGGACCATTTAGATATTTTATGGTTTTAATCGATCGTCGACTAGATGGTCCCAGTGTTTAAATTTCTTGTCTACGAGGAATGTAGCATTTGCGAGGTTATTGGCACAAAGTTATCGGGGCTTAAAAGCACAATTTCAGGATTATCCCATAAAGACAGATTACGTCTTGATAATCTTTGGTGAATTTTCATCAAAAATCATTTTATGATTATTGTATGGCGGTTGGAATACGTGTTGAGCGTCAGGTGGCTCGTATGCGTACCCAAAATGGGTTGGCGGAGTCGTTAATTAAAAGACTCCAGTTATTGCCGATCGATGTTATTAAGGGACGAAGCGCCTACAAGTCGCGTGGGAGTGCGTACTATTTTTGCATCTTTGCGACTTTTATCTGGATCAGAGCCCAGCTGCGTATAATTCGTATTCAGCCTACCAACTTGTTATGGGTAAAAGGCACGATATTTCATATATAAGAATATTTGGTTGTGCGGTATATGTGCGATACCACCACCGAAATCGTATGCAAAATGGGTCATGACCCTTGAGACTTGGTATATATGTTGGTTATGATTCCCCTTGATTACTCGATATTTAGAACCATTAACGGGGGATGTATTTCTTTGCAAGATTTTGCGATTGTCGTTTTGATGAATCATCTTCCACTGCGTTAGGGGAGAAATGATTACTCGAAAATGAGCGAAAAATTGATTGGAATGCGTCACGATTACATCATATGATCCTCGTACCCGATGAATGTGAACTTGAAGTTCGAAAGGATCGTTAAATTGCAAAATATTGCAAATGAAAATCACGATGCATTCATTTTGATACTAAAATGGTAACAAATCATATATACCGGTGCTAATGCTCACTGCGAAATTGAGATTCCTAAGAATCCATTGAAAAGAAAATCAAGTGAAAATAAACCACGACAAAAAGCATGGAAGACCGATTGGTGCCAAAGATTCGACTCCTAGAAAAAGGAAGCGAGAAAAAAATAAAGATAAGGATCTCCCAGTGTGAAAGGAGAGAAATTATAAAACCCTCGAGAACAAGTTAATGAAGAATCGATGGGGGATGATATTTACGAAAATGTTGAAAATTCAATTTGCTATATGTAGATGATGGTCGAAGATTGAATCGGCGTGAGGCCAGAAATAAATGATATATTACATCTGCATATGTAGCTCTGAGATATAGAAATAAATCATGATAATGATCGGAGCCGCGATCCGTTGAAGAATGTCGACGAAGAAATGATTGGCCAAAAATGGAAAAGAAAGCTATCGGTGAGCTAAATTCCCTATCAAAAGCGTGAGGTGTTTGGGCCGATGGTGCCAACACGGAAGGGATAAAACAGATCGGTTATAAATGGGTGTTTGTGAGAAAAAGAAATGAAAATAATCAAATTATGAGATCTAAAAGCAAGGCCCGGTTGCTCGAGGGTTTTTCTCAAATGCTGGTATTGATTATGAAGAGGCATACTCTCACAGTAATGGATGGAATTACTTTTAGATTTTTTTAATTGCCATGGCGTGAGTAATAAATTAGATATCGCGGTTGATGGATGTTGTCGCGGCGTATACGTATGGATTACTGAAAATGGCATATATATGAAAATCCACCGAAGGATATAGAAAAACAAACATTACAAATAATCATCATTTATACTCTATTAAATTACGAGAGATCTCTTTATGGGTTAAAACAATGCAGACGGATGTGGTATAGCTTAGTCTCGATGAATATCTTATAAAAGAAGGATACCAAAATGATAGTATATGTCCGTATGTGTTTATTAAAAAGTTATACTACTGGTTTTGTTGTGATAGCGATATATGTGGATGATTTAAATCTTGTAGGCACTCCTTTTTGAAATTGCAGCTATGACGTCGTATTTGAAAAAGAATTTGAAATGAAAAGATTTGGGAAAGACCAAATTACATCTGGGTATCTGAAATCGAGCACTTATCCTCGGGAATATTTGTCGTGATCAACCTATCTGAGAAAAGGTCTTTGAAGAGATTTAATATGGAGAAAAGCTTATCAGTTTGAGAATGCATGATGGTGCGTCAGAGACTCTTGATGTTCGAAAGATCCATTTCAGCCCAGCGGAAGAAGGAGAGATCATTCTTGGTCGGAAACTCCATATTTAAGTGCAATCGGTTGCATTAATGTACCTTGCAAATAATACCAGAACCCAGGATATAGCTTTTGCGATAAATCTTCTAGCGAGATCTGGGTTCTCTGCGACCACGAAGACCTTTGGAAAGGGTAAAAGATGTACTACGTTATTTCTACGAGGAACTACGGATCTAGGTTTTATTCTATCGAGCAGAATCTTACATCCAACCTCACGGGTTTTCTAGCGATCTTTGGGTATCATGTCGAGTCCTCGCAAAGGCGATCTCGGGGCTGGATACATGTTTTTCTTCTGATGAGTACTGACTATCTCGTGGCGTTCCATGAAAGCAAACTCTTGACTGCTTACATTCAAATCATCTGTGAAATTACAGCTCTCCATGAAGCAAGTCGTGAATGCCCGATGGTTACGATCTATGATTGGGCGTATCGGTCGTCCTGCAATTACCATCCCGGTAGCAACAAATGCTACGATAATTTATGAAGGCAACGTGCTTGTATTTCTCAAATACTGAGGAGGTTATATTAAAGGTGACGAGCGAAAGCATATATCGCTGAAAAATTTTTCTACGCTCAGTGATCTCAGGAAAGAAGGCGTTATAGAAGTTCGAAAAGATTGATCGGGTGAGGAATCAAGTGATCATTCACAAAATCACTTCCCAAGTCGTTACTGAGACTTATATACAAAATCGGGATGAGAAGACTTGGGATGTAAGTACTTGATATAAATTAAAAAGTTATTTATTTGAGGGCGTACTCTTTTTTCCGCCCATGAGG
This sequence comes from Dioscorea cayenensis subsp. rotundata, assembly GCF_009730915.1. Classification (NCBI taxonomy): domain Eukaryota; kingdom Viridiplantae; phylum Streptophyta; class Magnoliopsida; order Dioscoreales; family Dioscoreaceae; genus Dioscorea; species Dioscorea cayenensis. Next base: position 22,744,891 of record NC_052475.1, on the reverse strand, counting down.
TTTTTGTCCCAATGGGTTTTCAGAGGCAAGGTTTTTTTAATGAAGCGAGTAACTCAGATGTCTCAGAGATAGTGTCTCTCTTTTTCCTTGCATTTGGGTTTTTGATCCATTGGGTTTTCTGCGAGGTTTTAACGAGGCGTATCGGCTTTGGTCGTAGGCGTCGAGGGAGTGTTATAAAGCAAATATTTTAATGGATGCTCTTTGTGCATTTCAGCTATGGCGGTAGGCATTACTATAGTAACTTCATAGATATCATTTATGTGGCAGTACAACATGTGCTTGACCGCCCATGTGTCTTGTAGCGATGGCCCGTGATCTTATTCTTATTACCCAGTAGGGGTATTTTTGGATCGTCGGATCGAGATCGATCTGCGGAGTTCGTTCAATTTCTTATAGCACTATACATCACACTCAGTTTTTGTATATTTTGTGATATAGAAAAGAAGAGAAAGAAAGAAAGAAATAAAAAGAAGAAAGAAGAAGAAAGGTAATTCTTGAGGGTTTTTGGGTGTTTGGTAAATACTTTGGCTTTCTATCACTATCTTTATATTTATAACATATATTTTTAACAAGAACTTCGAATTAATGGATATATCACATTCATTTGTTCAGTCATTGGCAAGCATCTCCACTTATTTTAATTATATTTTTCCATTTACCAGCCAGTTGAGCAATAGCTTTGCAAGACTCCTCATG